>NC_056739.1:1836966098-1837096098 GCF_019279795.1 Protopterus annectens
GATTCCATACAGTTGAACGCCATGCCGTCGCCTAATGGTCAGCCATACCCGATACTGTAATCATGTAGTCCGATGTAATAGGCATCACAAGGGATCACGCGCACCCAGCATGAGTGACAAATGCAAGCATCAATGTCGGTGCATGTGCAATTGAGGGAGCGAGCGGGTGTAAGCATGTTTGGCTACCAATATGTGAGTATTGCACTGTTAAAGAAATGTGGAGTCTAAACAAGTATAAGAAGCTGTATCCAGAGGTCAGCAGTGCTTAACACCATGCAAACCCATGCACAACCGCTCCCAGCTGCTGAAATGTGCCTTACTCACTCTGTATCCAATGGCCTTGTTCTGGCCGCAAACAAAGAACCGTCCTTTGCAAGTGCTGGTAGCAACACCCTGTGCACACAGCTAATGTGAATTACCAATACACCATGGCAAATATACAGACAATAGACAGTACCACTCACATACCATACAGCACAGTCATCCAACAGTATAGCAATGTACCGGCAGGTATGTCTGGACCACTGCTGTTTGCAGACCTGGCCGTCTTGTGTTTACGTGTGTGAGCATGTCCAGTATGACTGTTCTGCATGTTGTCGACTGACATTGCCGTCATACCTTCATGTGTTTGAGCATGCCCAGTATGGTCAACTCGATCGCATGTGTTACATGTCCAGGTAGTCAGTACTGTGGTGCCGACCTCTGTGTTGTACACTGACAGGGGGCATGCTGGGTATCCATCAGTTATGTGGCATTGACTGTTGCTACATTTCTGCACAGCATGGGGGGACATCTGACTGTATCCACATTCCTACACAGCACTCGGGGGGGGGGGGTGCACTTGACTGTTACATGTGTACGTTGGAAGGGGGGCACAGCTGACAGTTGTACACTTTTGCTACTACTGTACTGGTATGTCAGGTACTCCATTTCAGTGTGTAGACCTACTAATTTGCTGGCTAGAGGCATACCAGTGTACTTCAGATCTTTGCTTTAATTACCAACATATTAGTTTCAGACGTCCTAGCCTTCACAACCTACATCCAACTGCCTGGCCTGCTGTAGTCTGTCTGTGTGTGTCTGTGGGGGGGGGGGTCATCCATTGGGCATATTCAGGGGCCATTGTACAGCATTTGTCTGTGTTGGTCTACACCTGTACAGTTGCTTGAGACTTGTGTGGGCTGTATGGACACACATGTTCGGAGTGTGGCTTAATGGCTAAGGTGTTTGCCTTAGAAACACAAGGTGCAGGGTTTGAGTCTCACAAGGGATAATTGTCTAGACTTAAAATGGCTCACAAGGGCAGTTAGCTTAGTACTAAACTATGAACCTATGATGTTCAGCCCATTACTTGCAGTGGGTTAGGACACCTTGTGTACTACTGGCTACTATTGTAACCCCGGTATGTGCTACAGATGTTATGGTGCCACTATGGATGTCTACTGTCCGCTGCCTTAGCATGCTCACATCCATACCATAGCTACAGGTAACAACACAATCTAATACAACTGCCAATTGGTAGGTTGATTGACTTAACTTGAGGGTGTGCCAGACCTGAGGATGGTGCTGGAGGGCTGCCTATGTCAGATGCACACAGTGCACTTCCTATACATGGCTGAGCACAGGTAGTGTCATGTTTGGCATCCCTTTTACTGTTTGTGCGAGTCAGAGAGGGTGACATTCCCTGGGTACCTACTGTGTCAGTGCATATGCTATGCGTTGCCTCTTTGCCAAGACCAGGTTATACTGGGCATGCCTCCTTCCGCCTACTGGGTCCAGCTCAGGTAGTTCCTCCTCCGAGTCACTCTGTATCTGTACAGGCCTTGGCATTGGTAGGGGGCTGTGTGGCCCTGCCCCATGCTGTTCCTGCTGCAGCTGTTTCCGCAGGATCATATTGTGTAGCATAGCACATACCATAACAATTTGGGTGCATGTAGCTGGTGAATACTGCAAGGCTCCACCGGATGTGTCCAAACACCGGAACCATAACCTGAGCAACCCAAACACACGCTCAATTATATGTCTTGCCTGTGCGTTTGCCTCATTATGGCATAGTTGTTCAGGCGTGTGTGCATTTCTGATGGGTGTCTTCAGCCACGGCTGCAGTGGGTACCCAGCATCCCCCACTAGGTGACCGTAGGGGATGTCCATATTGGCAGAGGTGTGGTAGAGCTGCATCAGATGCCATATATCAGAATCATCATAACTTCCAGGGCAGTCAGCACACACATTCAGTATAATGCCCTGGGCATCGCATACGACCTGGCAGTTGGAGGGGATGCCCCTGCGGTTAATGTAGGCCCTACCCTGCTCACCGGGTGGTGCTTTGATGCATACATGCGTGCAGGCTATAGCACCCACTACCCCATAGGGGAGTCTGCCATTTGGTGGAAGAGATGCATATTGCTGGACAACACCTCACGTGTGTTGAGGAAATGTACTTGCTCACTGGCATGTGGTGACATGGCATCCAGGAACTGGTGGAATACTCTGGATGCAGATGCCTGTGAGATCCCCATGATATCCCCAGTTGTGCTTTGGGAGGTACCTGTGGCTAGTATACCTAGGCCTACACATACCTTGGTATCCACTGGGATGGGTTTCCGTCGGCCTGTTCGATGTGTCAAGTGTGGCCAGCACAGCTCAACAATCTACTGTAGGAGGTCTCTGTCCACCCCATAATGCTCCACTATCTCCAGCTCATGTAGCCCCTGGTAGGTTACCCTGGGTCTGTACAGTCTTCTCTGTCTCCTCACTGAGGGTTGCTCAGCAGCATTCACATCCTCACCACCCTCGGCCTCCTGCACATGTTGGTCTATGTTGCCTGCTGCAGCCCTTCTCATTTTGTTGGATTGTTTCATAAAATTTCCTCGCATGTATACACCAGTGGTGTAGAGTGTGGAAAAAACCTGTGGGCATGGTGCTTGCTCACTTTATTGTAGTGTTCTGGGCCGGGCTGGGCCTGTAATCTGCTATTGTGATAACTATCACCTCTTTGCCCAGCTTGTTCACCTTGACTACTCTCCTACTGCTGTTGTCCCTCCCAATTGCACTAGGCAGGTATAGACACACCCCTAGCTTAGGCATGATAAGGCATGAGCAATCCCGAGACACAGGGCTCCAATGTACGTACAGTATGCCTGACACCCCCCCATGCTTCACCTATATTTGAGTCCCGCACCCAGCTATCTATACACATACACTCTTGGGATCTGCATCACACCCTGGGGATAAACGGGATTCACTATTTTCCACCTCGTTTGCATAGTATTGTCTTCTAATGCATAGTTACATGACCCATACTGAGCCTCCACAAAAATAACCACTGCTTACTGTCACACAGATCTGCTCACAACTGGTTAAAAGTGCCTTACTACCACCGTATTCGATGTCCCTTGCTTTTCCCAGCAATAAAATAACCGGTCTCTACATGCCTCGAACCCGGGACCCTGCATACCACAGATGAGGTGTTTTACCACTAAGCCATGGCAGATATATGTACATTTGAGTTTATGACATACAGATCATCCAGCACAGGCATTCAACAGTATAGGACATGTATTCCATCATGTAGATTTATGTGCGCTAATGTCCATACACACATACACACACACACACATATATATATATATATATATATATATATATATATATATATATCTATATATATACAGATACATATACACACACATACGTAGATATAGAATATATATCACAACAGCAGACCACGTGACACCAAAGCATTAGACAAGAATGAAAAGGAAACCACATGCACCTCCTGCATTATGTACTGGTGTTACTATCATGGCAAGTGTGTTTCTGTGTGTCACACGGGTTCAGACTGTACTAAGGGTAAGATTAGGGCTGCTGACATTACTCAGCACACCTATTGGTGAATGTATGTGTATGTCTTGCCAACCCAGTCTCTTGGACGATTGTGACATTTATGGACACTAAATAGGAAAACAACAAAACACGGTCTTCAACACATCCTGGAGTTAGCCACTCACAGATACCAACACATAGGATATGACTGCCAAACACACACACCTGTCATGACTTGGAATAGATCACTACCTGTCTATTCTATCACACTACAGCATTATGCAGTTACAGAATGTGCTACCAAGATTACTGGGACACAGCACTCCCAGAGGCATACTTCTAGGTGGGTGACATCATCAGCAATGGAAAAGATGGTGATTGGGATTGTATGGAGTGTGACCAGTCTAAAAGCATATGATTGTCCCCAGGCAGATGGACACACACACAGTTAACATGGCTGGGATTAGAACACAGACCTAATTAACTTATCACACTACAGCATTACGCAGTTACAGACTGCGCTACCAAGATTAGTGGGACACAGCACTCCAAGAGTAGGTGGGTGACATCATCAGCAATGGAAAAGATGGTGATAGGGACTGTATGGAGTGTGAGCAGTCTAAAAGCATATGACCGTCCCCAGGCAGATGGACACACACACAGAGTTGGCATAGCTGAGATTAGAACACAGACCTAACTACCTTATCACACTACAGCATTACGCAATTACAGAACGCACTACCAAGATTGCTGGGACACAGCACTCCCAGAGGCGTACTTCTAGGTGGGTGACATCATCAGCAATGGAAAAAGATGGTGATAGGGATTGTATGGAGTGTGGATTGTATGGAGTGTGAGCAGTCTAAAAGCATATGACTGTCCCCAGGCAGATGGACAGACAGACACACACACACACACAGTTGGTATAGCTGAGATTAGAACACAGACCTAACTACCTTATCACACTACAGCATTACGCAGTTACAGAACACGCTACCATGATCACCGGGTCACAGCACTCCCAGAGGCATACTTCTAGGTGGGTGATATCATCAGCAATGTAAAAGACGGTGATAGGGATTGTATGAAGTGTGAGCAGTCTAAACACATATGACTGCCCCCAGGCAGATGGGCACACACACAGCTGGCATGGCTGGGATTAGAACACAGACCTAGCTACCTTATTACACTACAGCATTACGCAGTTACTGAAAGCTCTACCGAGATTACTGGGACACAGCACTCCCAGAGGCATAGTTCTAGGTGGGTGACATCATCAGCAATGGAAAAGATGGTGAAAGGGATTGCATGGAGTGTGAGCAGTCTAAAAGCATATTCCTGTCCCCAGGCAGACAGACACAAACATATGCCAGTGGTGTGGTCAGGACAACTGCCTATCTATGGACCACTATTGCAATACTACATAGTTACAAGCTTTGCCACAGACACTACACCTTTCAAGACTGTCAATATGATCTTCTAGGAATGCGGACATTGACATGGATGCTGGCAGTTATGATGTACATACCTGTGAACCAGTGTGTTCAATGTAGGAATCCATCCTGAAGTGGGTATGGCCATCTGTTGACTGGATGACCACTATCGCTATACAGGTTTACAATGGCCATGCCCATACACATAGAGGCACATAGCCAACACCAGGTGTCACTGGGCATGCTGACACACTTAGTAGCACACGACCATTTGTAATGCACTATGTGTCCATCTACACAACGTCATACTGGGCATGCTCATACACTTAGTAGCAAAGGGCTGTTTTGTATGCACTCTGATTCTAAACACGGAAGGGCACAGTGGTATCGATAGTTGTCATTGTTAGCATGAACACTGCACTACATATATCTGATACCGGTCTTCTACATAACGTCTGCTGCTGTCCGTCACCTTAGAAGTACCGATCTAAACCTGGCACACTAATACCACCCGTGGTGATGTCCTTCCAGGAGTGGCTACTTTTCCCATATAGTGCCATTCATAGACGAATGTCCTGAGACCAGGTTAACACCCTGACACCTAGAGGACAACTGCATTGTATGTGTATGCTAAACAGTGCTAGATGTGTAGCGTTCGTAATCACAGCTGCCCAATGTAGAAACAACAATGGGGAATACTGACATCTGTGCAGTGAGAAACACCTGGCTGAAGGCTCAGTTGTGCACAATATCACTATTACCGTATACCTCGGATACAAACATGTGGGCCATAAAACCATTACGGACCGCTCCAGGTGGTAGTGTCCCCAGGTACATGAAGGCCACTCACATGTACTGACCAGTATACCTTCAAAAGGCATCACAGATGTGTCAGGTGCAGATTACAGTGTCAAAAGCTGCATTCTAGGATGTAGCCCTCAGACATCACCATGTCCTTGGACCAGCAACACACATCCATACATGAGGTAGAACATATATTAGTGCAACACCATGTGACCCATGACCAGTGGACTGTACCTAGCTCTTCAGCAACTGTGCAGACTACCCATGTACTGACATGGTTGCATCATGTGTTATGCAATGCAATGATACCACTGTCTGTAACCAGGTCGGCTGTACACATAACAGGGGCCCTGGGTCATATACAGCAGTAACAGATGACTGTTGCTGTACTCCAGTAAATACCCTCATGTTTGGATATGACATACATGTACCTGCCGTGGATATGTACATGCCACACACACACACACACACACACACACAAAACACATATGTACATAGCATAGCTGTTGCTGTCCTTCATGCAGACAGGTGGCTAGAGCAATTACACACATGCACATGGAAGGTAGGTCCATGGCTGTTGAATGCTAACAGTACATAAGGTGTGATATCAATGTTGACTGAGTTAACATTCCCTCTGTACTGGTTACCCATGACAACTATCATATCATAAAACAGTCCATGTGTCATGTATGTCATCACACATGTCCACCAATTGCAATGCCTACAAACATGGCTAAATGACAGGAATGTAGGACCTACACACATGTACATGTAGTGGTGTGCGTTCAGCTACCATGCGTGTGCAGTAGCTGATGTTTGCAGGTGATCTGTGTCTTACTACAACATGCAGTTGCAATGCAGCCCCATCATTGCCAACTATATATGGTGATATACTGACAGAACGGTAAGATGTACATCAGGTATGGATGGATGTGTGGACATAAAGTCATGGGCCATCTTTGCAGATGGATGTTTGCTGAAGACAGCTCTCAGGTGTGTCACAAGCCATCCTACCATAACATGTGCAAACACTAAGCTATGTTTCTGTTAATTGAAGGGGAGGACATACAACCTACACAGTGGTCAGGGTGTCACTGACTGTAAATCACTTGACACCTGTAACACTTAAGACCTCCCGTGTGCATATATCAGCACAATTGCCAAAGGTAGCGTTGGTACACATTGTAATGCGGGCAATACTGCTGCATGTCTGTCACACATATCATAAGGTAGGAGGTGTTTGATTCACAATACTGCCATGTGTGTTTGCTTGTGTGTCCATATATGCCACGTATGGTAGGGAATACATCCCAATTGTTACTCACACCCCTGTACAGTGTTGTAGAGATCTGTACATACTGCAGTGTAGAAAGCAAGACATAGGCAGGGGTGGGGTGTGTATCACACACATGTGAGCTATCTGTATGTGCATGACATAGGTGAATTCAATTGAGGACTCCACAGTGTGTGTGTGTGTATGTATGTATGGCTATCTGGTCCAAGGAGTGAGGATGTATGTTACCATAGTGAACAGATAGGACCCCTAACCCCTCCAGGTGATGCAATCTACTACCCTGTTGATGCAGTCAATCTTAGGCATTACTGACTACCTGTACATGTTCATTCTCTGTGTCACGTCATGTGGGTGCACAGTACTGTAATGGTGATTACCACATAGGCAGGGGTCCTCACCTCAACACTATCAAGTGAGTGTGTGTATTACAGTGTCATTGACCCCATGAGTGCGGGCATGTTACTGTGTGTCTGAATATATGTGTGCGAATACGTGTGTGTGTGTGTGTGTGTGTGTGTGTGTGTGTGTGTGTGTGTGTGTGTGTGTGTGTGTGTGTGTGGGGGGGGGTGTCTGTGTGGGTGTAGTTGTGTGTTCTCATCCTGTAATGTGAATGTGTATTACTGCTACACAGTGAGGCCTCAAGCTATCAACTGGCCTCTACCCTTGTCATCAGCTAGACCGCTATGTAAACTCCCCACCCCATGTAACTGTACCTGTGATGTCACCCAGTATGGATGTCACATCTCTAGCCACCCATGCTCCTGGATCAGTAGATGTGTAGCCATCTTTGGAATGTCAGCCTTTCTAACAGTAAGGTTGAAGCTACGAATAGCATGCTGGTATTGCCATACATACCTGTGAGTAGTCCACATTTACACATGGGAAACTGCAAACACTGGCACTCAACGGCACATGCAATTAGACCTGAAGGAGGGAAGCAGGACATCATTACCAACATGCTGTTACTGTTGTTACCAAGACACATACTGTGAAAAGAAAACAATGCATTCTAAACCTGTACTACATGGTATGTCTGTTACGTGTCAACAGTACACAACAATTGTAATCTACACTTATCTCCCTATTCTGTTCACCCTGTGCATCAGACCATATGAGCATGTCCTTGCACCGATGGTGTGGATGACAGGGATGCAGCACAGGCATCATCATATGCACAGGGTGATAATGTTTGCCAGGGGCCTAGGCTGCACCAGTGGATGACAGCATGTGTGTGGATTAGGGCCTGTGATCTAATTGGCCATGTGTGGTTGTTATGCATGTGAGTGTTGCGGTGCCCTACAGATGTTTCTAGTGTGTGTCTGTAAGTGTGCACACAGTTCTGCCATGTGTCTGGCATACACAGGGGTATTATTGACAGCTCCAGACTATACAGACCAGGTTTTACAGCTCACTGTGTCCGGCCACGGCCACGTGACCTGTGCCTGCCAGGGGTTGCACGGGCACTACCAGGCAGAGGTGCAGATTGGGTACTGTCTGATGACACATGTTCACTGGAACTGTGTCCCCGTTGGGACCAGACAGGGCCATGTGCACATGGCCTGCTGTGTCCTGATGTGGATAGTGCAGCACCAGCTGCACTGCTGCTGCTACCGCCTCTATGGGAGTGGGCATGTGAGGTAGCTCATTCACGTAGACCTGCACCAGGTGACGTAGCTGGCCTACCTCCATGTGCCCTATGCCTTACTCCTACCAGATGTTCCAGCACAGACAGCTCACGCTCATGGATTGTCATACCACAGTCAAGGATTCCAACCATGTCACCCAATCGTCTGTCCAATACCTCAGCAATCTGCTGTTGAGCATTTGCCAATGCCTGGATGTTGTCATTTAAAGAATGGATAGCAGCCCTCTGAAGCTTCTGCCCTTCTCTGTTCTGCCATTCAGCACATGCCTGTGCCACCATTACAGTCTGAAACATGTGCCTGATGACACCAGCTGCTGTGCTCTGTCCTGCAGTGTCATGTCGGCCAGAGGTCCTCCTATGAGCACCACTGGCCACATACCTGTGTGGCCCATCTCCAGTCATTTGCCTGACACCATGGTGTGAATACACACCTTCCGTAGCCACCACACTTTCCTGTTCTAAGCTACCACATGCTAACTGTCCTTCCTCTATGGCCACTGGTGATGGGGTATGTGTTGGCATGAGATCTGTGTGCGGGGATGAAGGGGATATAGGTGGAATGGCAACCAATGGCACAGATTCAGCCCCTGACAACCCTGCCTGTGCCTCAAGCATATGTTCATCATCACTGCTAGAGTCTATAGGGGCACTAACATCAGATGGTCTGCAGGAGGGTAACGTACCTACATCACCTGTGAAGGCAAACAAAGACTCTACATTACAATACAGACACACACACACACACACACACACACACACACACACACACACACACACACACACACACACACACACACACACACACACACACACACACACACACCACACATGTGATTTGACAGAAGGCATGCAACATGCATGTGATACAGCAGATGGCATGCAGCTCAGACAATAATAGTGGTAGTTATCATACATCCCTGGGTTGCACACAACAGCAAGCATGTGTCATAGCAGAAGCCATACATTTCACACAATCATGGTAGTAAGCATGCATCCCTGTGTTACACCATGTGGACCAGCACAGGTTAACAGTACACATGGCTGATGTGTGGCATATGACCTTGACATTAACATGTAGTATGACATGTAATCTGCTGACATGTGCATTGACATGCATACATGTTTGACACAATGGTGTCCTGTCACATATACAATAGAGTAATGGTGTCGCATTGCAGTGTTGTCTGTCCGCCCTACAGATAAAATGCACTTTTAGCAGATGTGCATGACCATTGAAGTGTATTATGAGGCGTCTATATTGCTATACAGTGTGAAGTACAGACACAGTGCCATTGCATGGAATCATGAGGTGTCTCTATTGCTATACAGTGTGGATTACACACACAGTGCATAGCCATGACTGTGTGCATACACAATACATATATACTGTGGATCGTGACCCACGTCAATGAGGTGTATACACAGTAAACCATGATGTGGAATGTGTGACACAGATCACCAAAGGACATACGGGTGACATTCCTGCACATCTGCAAACATATTTTAGCTGCCTGGCAACCATGTCCACACATGGCAGACTTGTAAATACACCATGTCCCACATGACACACACACGAGGTGCACAGCTGATAGTGATGTCCAACAGCAGCAAGGGAAATGTACTGTATCTGTGGCCTGATGTGGTTGTCTGTGTATGTTTGTGGATGCTATACAGGTGACTACTGTCATGCTGTGACACAGTCACGATGTTCAACACATCTTTTGTGGTCGAATGAAGTTACACCTCCACAAGCTGTGCACAGGCTTGTAGGATGTCCAGTGTTCCACATCTACAATATAACCATTCAACAAAGGCTATAGTTGGACCATGCATAGCCAATGTACAACAGGGTATACACACTAACATATCACATCTTCTGTGTGTTGCTACATGTCTCCGGCCATCCTCCATGGCCAGGTGTGAACATGTGTTGGCCAAATGGTTGTGATGGCCATCTATCTCACATGTCTGTGTTGTCCTATATGACATACACCCATATATGTCATATACTCCACTGTCCACAGGGTTATGCAGACAAAGGGTTGTATGTTTTGTATGTGAGGTATGTTTTATGGGATAGTGAGACAATGTTGCAGCCAGACCACTACATGTCATGGACATGTCAGATGGCACATCACAAGGTGTGCACTCATAGCAGGGGCATAATCCACAAAGGTGAATCCTGTGGGCTGCCCATACTCCAGCTCACTGTGTAGTACTGTTTGTGTAACCCACATGTGTAGTTCTGATGTATAGTACATGTTCCTACATTGAACAACACCTCCACCGTTGTATGCACAGCTGTCCACATATCGAGCAATGACAGTTTCTGAGGTTTCATGTCGGTGTTTCACTTAGTTTGTAAGTATTGCACATGGGTAGCCAGTGTGATGGATTGCAGATGCAACCTGTATATTGTGACCGGACCATACATTATGTGTACATGTGTTAACTGGCCACATGGCGAATAGATCTGTGCATTAACATGCCTGATACTTAGAACTGTCTCACCTGCAATGGCCTGCTGTCTCTGTGGAATGCCAGAGGTACCTATATAGGGGTGACACAGCAGTATGATCATTATCCACACCTGTATGACAGCTACAGGGTGCAATGTGCATGTTAAAACATTCGCCAGTACAATAGGATATACTATGGAGTATGCACATGTGTGCATACACAGAGTAGCATACTATAGTATGCGGCATGTCTGTACACATGCCTTGCAAATGATGTTACATTACATATTGTACAGTGACACATTCATCTATATGTGATATAATAGTTATATGTGCAGTAGTGACTTACCAGGCAACTCCAGGCTTGGTGGTTGAGAGACACCCACCTCCACAATGGCAGCTAAGGTTTGTGGATGCTGTTCTGACGGTGTCCCCAGTTTGGCCAGTAGCTCCTCGGTATGTGTGAGTGGGGGCTGGGTTGGTGGCCCACCACCTGTTGCACCTTGTTCCCTGGTGATTGCATTTGTACGCTGTTTCGCACGTCTGATCAGGTCCATGCAGTGTCTGCGCACCTGCTGGTATGTGCAGTTATGGCCATCCACATCATTAACCCTCCTGCGAACTTCCTGCCACAGGTCATCCCACTGCAGTGCATGCTGTGGCACATGGCTAAACAGGACATCATAGTTGTCTTGGAGGTAAGGTATAAGGGCCTCATCCTCCAAGCGGGTATAGGCCGGGAGCCTTGCTCGTGGCATATCTGGAAGACATAATGATGGAGACAGGTCACAGTATCTCAGAGATGCACAGAGATACAGCTGCACATACATGTGTATCCCATTTATTACATATAAACAGTTGTCTTTGCACATCTTCTGACACTGACACCACTGACATGTTTGTGTTACACACATGTGACACCCAATGGGGATTGGTTATTATCACCATATATGTGTGTTACCTGATTACATTGCTCATGCTCCATTGGATGCTGTCTTGACATGGGCATGTCTGTTTACCTGTACTGGTGTTCTTACCTATCAGCACATGTCTGGATGTGTCCACATTAATGCTGTCGACCTTGATGCTGTGAATATGTCACATATCAGCACATACACTGCCTTAACGGACATGACCTGTGACAATGCAGACATGCACATGGAAGCCTTTACATGCATGTGTTTTGCCATAAACATCTACACAGCACTGTACAGCAGTTCAACATCCTGCCATGTATCGCCTGTGTTGCACATGTGATACACATGGGACACTGGCTAGCCGGATGGTATTTGCAGGGATGGTTATCAACTATAGCATGTACAGCCAAGGTCATGTAGTAGTCTGTATGCCCTGGGCCATGTATGAGCGTAGGATGTAAGGTTACCTAGCTGTAGCCGACAGCCATGTTTCCTGCTCCAGGTGAAGCAGTGCCACATAACTGATCCAGACGGTTAATGATATATCTACCATGCGGTCATCACACCATGTCTGATAGAGGTGAAATGTGCAGCTTTGCTGAACAGGGTTGCATAGAGTGGCAGGAGTATGTAACGTGTATGGCACAAGGATCTGTCCAGCATGTGGCGATCCTTGTACTAAGAAGTTGGATGTCCATGACATGTATTTCAGATCAGGATATGTATGTGTAGCATGTCCAACATCACAGTGTTGGACATGTCTTTATGCAGGGTAGGCATCATGCTACATAGTGGAGATGAGGATTATGAAGGCTGGTGTTGCCCATCCAAACATGGCCAATATCACTTAAAGGTGATATGTGAGCCGATATTGGTCACTTGAGTGATGAGTATGGCTGTACAATGATCTCCATGTTCATGGATGGCACCCTGTCATGACTTGGGTTGCCTCTTATGACTACTTAATAGGCTGGGTGACGTCATTGGCTCAGGGAGGTAAACTGCACAGCACCATCCCTTACACACAGTGTCCATTATGTTGACCGCTGCCTAGGTGGTAGTTCATAGGTACAGGGTTATTAACCTAGCGGTGACAATGCAATATGCAGCTGTCAAATTGTGCACATATGTCACACACCTCACCCACAAAGCCCATTCTGTATATTGTCCACAACACTGAGTCAGCTATTGCTCCTAGGTCATAGCCATTCACATACTTACATAGGCAGATGCCTCCCATTTGTCTGTGTGGTATGGGCTACAATGAGGGTGAGTACAATGAATTAACCCTGTTTTACTGTAGCTGCCACTGGTGTGATATGCACATATTACTCAGACACCTTTTGTAGTGTTGGTTCTGTCAACAGTCCACTGGCAGAACACTCCTGTGACATACAAAGGTACATCTAGTATACTGAGTGTAGGTGGAACACAGTATGGGAGATGATGTTCTATGACCTGTCACATATATGATATGCAGTGTGAAATCATCCGCACTGTCATCTACATCTGTACTGCTAACAACATATACACTGATTAAGGTTCATGGACTTTCAGACCAGACTCAGCAGGCTAGTAGTGCAGTGCCTCCCATTATGAGTGATGTCTCCACTTTGTGGGTTGTGATAACTGTTGGTGTGCACCATTCAGTGTTTCACAGACTGACATGAAGCTATGTTTTACATGACATCTATGTGTAGAGCAAACTGTTTTGCCATATGTGTATGATACAACCAGGGATGTGGACAGGTCCCATGCAGCCTGAGTGCACCTTGTACCATCATAGTTATGGTTACAGGGGCTCTGTAGTGTTCATGGATATGTGATTGTGTACCTGTTGTGGGGGCAGTGTGTTTATGTTATCCAACACCCTATCTGTATTGCTTATTCATGCTCAGCACTTGTTCAGAACATGCAAGCACTTTATGAGCTACTAATTACTATAGCACTCAATCCTCCTCGTTACCTACAGGTAAACACTGTTTGTACTTACATTTCTCACTTGCTTAGAGTAAAACAGCTCTTGTACACACTTTCCTCACATATCTAGTGGGAAATAGTTAAATATTCAGGCATGTCCAAGTGTCAATTCCCAGTGTTATTGCCTGTCTATATGATGAATATGGGCATCATGAGGCAATATAGAAATTGTCTCATGTACACAATCAATACTCCCCTCCTAATATACAACATTACAACCTGCAGGAGATGCACATATCTTGCCATGCTGGAGGTAAAGCTCTCTCCAACCCAGACTGAACCTGACAATCATGTGGGGATGTTAAATGTTTGTACCACACCACACTCATCACATAGTCTCACTAGATCTCCACCACCAAAGGCCACACATAGTAAGACTACAACATTTGTGGAGCCTCTCAATACTACTCTGTCTAGGCAACAGAGAACTCCAAAGCAGAAATGCAGGCAGCCCCCATCACCCAACACAACACCAATTACTTATAGCCCACAGACTCAGTGTGCCCATCAACCACAGCCAAAAGGGTGATATAACGTACCCAACACACTAGTCATAGGTGACTCTATAAGCAGTCACACTGATTTCCCACTCAGCAGGCTACACATGGTGATAGTTACTGTCAACTGCCTGTCAGGTAACAGGATCTGCAACATAACCTATGCACTCAGGTCACTCCTCAACAGGTACAATGTGACTGTGTCATTCTCCATGTTAGTGTGAATGACCTGAGATGTACCTTCCTGGGCTACATGTAAAGAGACATGGAATAGCTCTCTGATCTTGTAGCCCAGGCAGGTATCACCCTAGCCCTGAGAAGCATTCGGCCATTGTCCAGACTGATTACGCAGTACAAGGACTTAATTATTTACTTCAACAATTGGTTATGCTTCTGGTGTCATTCCAAGGGTATCCAGTATCTGTCTGCTTTGAATGACATGGTCGACAGAACACGATGCTTTGGCACAGATGGCCTGCACCTGTCGGCCCTGGGATTACGGATAATGGCTAAGGCTCTTGCTGCTCCTAAAGTGCCTGTTTTAGGCACGGTTCAAATAACATATTCACCACCATAACAGGAACAGGCAAGCAAAACCTGAGGGTAATGCTACTCAATGCTTGACATCTTCATCTCAAACGCACTCACCCGAGGCATTCCTTGTAATGGATCACTTCGATATCTGTGCATTGACTGGGACCTGCTTCTAGGCTCCTGAGAGCACCCCTGCACTACCAGGATATTACTCATACCACACCTTTCAGTCATGTAACCAGGACCGGAACACTCATGGCAGAGGTGTGTCCATATTTCCCAAGGATATCCACACCTCCAGGCCGGTTGCTTAGCACAATGCATCAGAGGTAATCCAAGTGCAACTAACTCTGGCCATAACTACTATACAAATTGTAGCTTGCTACAGATTCCACATCATACCTCACGGTTAATGGTCCTAACTTCTTGGTGTACTGGAAAGTAGGGTTCAAACAGACACTACTGAAGTGTGACTGACACTACCCCACCATTAACTGGGATACCTACTCATGTACCGACACATTAGGCCAATGCTTTCTGGAATTCATAACCTCCAGTCACCTGGATCAACCTATCCACACCAGCACCAGGGCCAACAATATCCTAGACCTGGTCATTAACAACATGTGTGACTGGTGTTCCACACCTGGGGTTATCTCCTCGTTGGTCAGATCCGAACGTATGCTAATCACCCTTGTTATCCACATCCTGGCACCACATCCTTTACAGAAAACACAGTACAATATTTCTACAAAGCAAACTTTAGGCTTCTTATTATGACAGCAGTAGTAAATGTCATGACACCCGTGCAGATGGACAATACAGTTACAACCGCTGAATCATACACAACTGCACTTAATTAGCACTTACACGACTGCATGGATCATGCTATCCCAAACAGAGCCATGATGGTACCCACCAGAAAACAAATGCCACTCTGGTGGTCCACTGCCATGGACATAATGTACAACAGAAGGAGGAGACTGTTGCAAAGTAGAGTACAATCCCATCAGTGGAGGAGCTCCCTGGTCAGCATCAGTAGGAATCTCAGATCCCTTATCACATCCTCCAAAGCTAGCTATGTAAACATTACCACGACTAATTCCAAGGACTACCACAAAGCATTCTAGAGGTATGTTACTACTCTCGATGGCGATACCCACATCTGCTCTGACATACAGCAGTTAGGCATGAACATTACAGAACCGACTGATATTGGAAACATCCTGGCAGGCAGGTTCAGTGCTAACTTTACACCCCTCTCACACCCTAAAGGGCCCATATCTATACAGGAACAATGCAGAGTCCCTGTGATCACAACTACGCAGTTCAAAGCTGCACTCTCTAAAGCCAGGAACACAGCATCCATGTGACCGTACAACATCCCAGGCTGCGATTTCCATGAACTTCAGAACAAAATGGCTCCCCACTTGGGCACCATATTCACTAATAGCCTTGCATCAGGCATTGTGGCCCCTGAATGGTGCACAGCAACAGTTATCACACTCCACAAAGGTGGCACCACAATGGACCAGGGGAACTATTGCCCTATACGCCTGACTAGACTGTTCTGCAACGCTATGGAGCGCGTTATCATGGATCGCATTCACAGAGACATTGGTGGCCTCCAAACCTTTGATCCCACCCAGTTTAGATTTGTTAGGGCCAGACCATGCCTCCTAAACCTGGTGGAGTCCTTTGAGACAGTTGCCAAGGCAATAGATGAGGGTAAGGAGGTCCACACAGCCTACCTTGACCTCTCAATGGCTTTCAACACCGTTCCTCATTCTGGTATTGTCAACATACACATCCACCTGCACATCAACCCCTACATCATGAGATGTTATGCAAAGTGGCTCATGGACAGAACCCACACAGTGAGGGTAGCATACCCTAGTTGCTACTGTAAATCAGTTACAATTGGCATCCCTCAGTCCTTGGTCATAGTGTCCCTCATGTTCGGTATATGCTTCTCTGAGGTACAGGCTAGCACAGGAGGACTTACCCTGAATAGGTTTGCAGACAACTGCAAACTAGGGGCCATGATTGATTCACCAACTGATACAGACACCCTCCATAAGGGTGTCACTGGGACGGACATCTGGTGTCAATAACATGGCCTCAAGCTGCATGCCACAAGGTGCATAGACATCTCCTTTGGATTACACCAATCACCCGTGGACTATCACATAGGTGGTAGTTCCCTACATATATAAGACATAATAAGGGATCTTAGAACCCAGGTAGATAGCATCCACTCCTTTGATAACCATATTGCCAAGGTGGTGTGGATATCCTTCTATGTGGCCACCCTAATCTCTAATGGATTTGTAGCCAGAACAAAGACAGCCATTGTGCCTCTCTACTCATGACCTATGAAACAAATTAAAGGGAACAGCACCCCATTTGGGATGTATCTTACGAGACAACAGCAATGGCTTTAAATATCACAACATTACCACACCAAGAGGAATACTGACCTCTGAAGGATTACGTATGCAGCCCAACTACAGAAACCCCAACTGTACTCATTTGCATACCGCGTACTCAGAGGTGATCTCTGCTGAACATACAAGGCCCATGTCCAAAACAATATTGATGGATATGCTCCAGATGAGCAAAAGCCACTGAGATCCACATGCTCTGGGATATGTACCTAAACGCAACAATGACTAGGACGTGCTGAAGGGATACATTCCTGACCCGGACACTCACCATGCTTTGGAACATGATTTCTATGTACATCAGGCAGGGACCCTCACTAGCACTCTTCAAGAGATACCTCGATGGGTGGATGGGAGACAAACATGTACACCAGGGATCACTGCAGTGGCTCTGCTGTACAGAGGTGCAGGAAATGAATGGCTCTGCTGTTCACAGGCACGGGACACTAACCTAGGGAGGTGCTGCAAGTGAAAACACTGTAGTTAGGCTTACGAATGGCCTTGGCCAGACAGCATAATACCTAACTATGAAACTTATGAAGCTATTACATGTCCTTTGTGCATGGATAATTGACTAGCTCTTCCATTTCAATTAGCTATCATGCTGATACACTGTCTGGTGACTACAAGTCATATGTATCCTGTTATTGTGTATTTTACATGCCAATAGGCATACCTGATGTTTGCATAGCATAACAGTAATGCTATGTAAAATGTTAGACATATCTACCTACAATACTGTGCATTTCACATTTTTGCCACAATATCCCACAATGCAAATGATACTTGCACAGCAGGACCACCTTAGACATGTTATTCTCAGTTATACGCCCATACATATGCCTACTGGCACGTACTTGTTGGACAAACCCTGCCACTGACAGCGACTGGAGTGGAATTGTTGTGTTTAAAGTCCTTATGTAGCATCCCTTGTGGTGTATGAGGTGTTTACCTTGTGCCCCACAGCAGTACACACAATTTCTATGAGCGTTACTATGCTCAAAAATACATCACTACATAATACCTTTTCCTACTATATGCATTGCGTACACTTTAATTAATACAGAACAGGTACTACATACACTAACATAATGAGTGTTCTACATACCTTATTAGTATCTCGAGTTGACGATAATATAAGTCCTATTCGTTTTCTGTTTTAACGGTTTTCTCATATGTACATATGGTTTGAATGTATGACAAGCCATCCTTTTATATGTAGATACCAGTTACATGTGGTATCCTGCTACAAATTGGTGTTCCGGAGTAGATGATTACATGCAGATCAGCTGTGCAGCTACTCCATTAGTCAATGACATGGCAACGGTGAGGTATAATTGAATACTTTACTTGGGCATTGTCCCTTTGCTCTACCTTCGAGGAAGACAGCCTGGATGTGTTGTTTGTGATGAATTGCAACAGCTATATGGAGACACACAGAGATATATTAACTTCATGGCCCCCATGGATTGTGTGTGATACTAGAGGATGTAGTTCTACATGTGAGTGTAGCTGTTATATCAGCCGTCTGATATGGGATGATTGCAACCAAACCCTGTAACATCAGTGTCTGTTCCATTGTACAACAGCAACGATTTCACATAGGGCCATTATAGTGTGTCTCTCACAAGGTATGTTAAGGCTTCTGCAGATGTCATAGAGTGAGTGGATGTTTGTGATGTTATTACAGTTTGTATTGCAATTGTTTCGGGTGTGGGGAAGATGTAGGTGGGTGTACATAGCAGATGAAGGTGTGTAGGAAATGCATTTATACATATTCCATATGTGTGTGAGGGCTCCTTCCCTAATTGAAGACCTATAATTTAGTAGACTAATACTATGGTTATTGCAGGCTTATTCATTAAGCCATTGTTAATTGGTTCCTGTATAGCATGCAGGTGATGTTGTTCCTTCAATCCCTTTGGAAATACATTGGTATGTAATGAAATGTTGCTACATGAAAGCCGTCTCGTGTATTTTTGTCACAGATATTTGAACTCATTGGAGTTGCGTTGGTGACTGAACCTCTTTGGCTTGGGTTGCCACCTTTTCAAATGGCCATAGTGGGACATTTGCAGGACACACATTGGATTTTAGAGGCCGACACATACCCACGGTCAGTACAAAGTATAGAACTTTACATATATGCCTATATAAAAGCTTATATTCTTGTAGCAGTTTACTTGCTTATCCTGTTTCTTGTTACATGTCTGTATTTTAGATACAGATGACTATTTTATGCAACAATTACATTTAATATGGAACATGCCAAACGTCTCGAGATTGTAGGACATTAGTATTTGTACTCATTTTGGTCAGAACACTACCGCACATAGAGGGACTGCCCCTCACAAGGTGGGACAGGTGGTAACCCTATCTTTGGCTCATGTCCATAGCACATATTTGTAATAGTGTATAGACATATATACTCTCCATATCCTTTGTTCATAACGTTTGGTCATGGCGGAATGTGTAATTGCTATGGTCCATGTTATGCACATATTTGAAGATTTCAACCGCTGTATATGGCATACCCACGGATTCAGGAACGCACACACTTCCAGCAACCACATCACTATTCCCAGACTCCCAAACCTCACAATACCGAACACTCAAACTCGTGACAGTCAAACTCCCGGAACTAACACAAACACAGAACACATACACACACACACACACACACACACACACACACACACACACACACACACACACACACACACACACAGACACACTGCTATCCATCACATCCAAACAAACCATCCTACACTACGTATGGCCAAGTGGCCATGCCCCCATACACAACCCATGTGGGTGGCTGCACCCCCCTCACCACACCTACTGTAATAATCTACCTCCGAGATAGCACAAACAGACACACGAAGCAAACCCACACACATACATTACAGTCCCTCAGAAACACACACCACACTCAGAACACACACTTACACACACTACAGCAATCAGAAACACACTTAAACACAGTACCTACCTGGACTGCAGCACCAGAAGCACTAACTAAATGTCCCTTAACATCGTGATAATAGTACTCACGGTTCTAGTGTTCCGGTACTGTGGTCTTTTGGTCTTTAAGCCTCGTGATTACACATGTCGGTATGTAAAGCATTCAGTATTTGGTAGTATCCTATTTATATGTACTTCCATGGTTGTGTAGATGTTGTCAACCTATCTATATATTTGCATATATATGTATATCCGTATATATCGACATATATCTCTCTATCACCCTTTCTTTCTCTATATATATATATATATATATATATATATATATATATATATATATATATATATTTATATAGATATATATATATATATATATATATATATATATATATATATATATATATATATATATATATATATATATATATATAGAGAGAGAGAGAGCGAACACACCTTTCGTTGGGTACATGGCGGTGTATACTATTCCCCGAACTCCGCCCTTTTGTGTTTTAACCTGTCACAATACACACCTGCCGTTGGTACATCTCAGGTAGCTTAGTGGTAGGTGATTGTGTACATGGTTGCATGTTCTACTCCTGACAGTGGTCATTTTACCTCTCAGAGCAGGCACTATTAGTACAAGGGTAAATAATGTACATTTCAGTGGTTCTGGGCAGCTCTGCCCATGATCTGCATGATATTCAGCAAAGCTTAGACCTGTGTTGCGCATATCCATGTAGTCATGTTTAAACGATGCTTACCGGCACTTACCAGCGCAGAGACCCGCTAACATGTATTTAAACGTGCTCTAATGACCTGCATCCAACATCCATTATTCGAGACATCGGAATTACGTGATAGCCCTTGCAGGTCATGGAACCAGGAACATGCACGAGACAGTCAGTGGCTTTACCACTGGGGCATCTGGGATATGTACAAGTTTTACGGTGTTTAGTATGTGGACTGTACTACGGCTGCTCCTCCATACTGCAAACAAAGGTGTAACTCATTTAGTTTACATATGGATGATACCTATTAATGGTATGTCCAAAAGATGCTTATTGGATGTGCTCCAGCTATGGGAATCCATGTCACAGTGAGCCACACACTGTAATGTGCTACACCTTGCCACAACCATAACTGGAGAATGCTGGGGTGACAGATACCTGTCATGGGTACTCTCCATGCTTTGGAACTACATCCCTGATTATATTATATGGAGCCCCTCATCAGCACTCAAGGAAATCCTTGCAGAGTGGGTGGGGAACAGTGTTTACACCCCAGGGATCCTACAATTGGCTCTGCTCCACAGAGGGACAGTTAGTTAATCAATGGGGTGGCAACAGCAGACACATTTTGGCTAGACTTATGAATTGCCTCTGACAATTAGGCATGTACCTACCGATGTACCTAGGAACCTATACATACAATATCAACACATGCTGTTAGCTTAATTTACTGTTCAGGTGTTGACTTACCTTGTACCAATAGCTGTTGTGTGTGCAATAGCTGAGGGCTGCCTATGTAGGATGCACACAATAGACCACCTATACATGACAATTTACAGGTGGTCGCGTGTGTGTGTAGCATCCATTTTACTGTGTGTGCAGGTGGAGAAGTGTGTCAGTCCATAGGGGCCTACACTGTCAGTGTATGTGCTATACATTCCCTCTTTGCCAAGGCATGGGCATATTGAGCTCACCTCCATCTTCCTACTGGGGCTGGTACAGGATGTTCGTGGTCTGAATCCCTCTGTGCCTGTGGTGCCCTTGACAATTGTGGTGGGCTGTGAGGGCCTTCACTATTATGTCCCTGCTGCAGCTGTTTCCACAGGATCATATTATGTAGCATGGCACATACTATGAAGATGTGAGCACACATGCCTGGAGAGTACTGCAAAGCTCCACCAGATATGTCCAAGCAACGGAACCATGATTTCAGCATCCCAAACACATGCTCTATGATGATTCTGGTTTGTGCATGTGCCTCATTATGGGGTTCCTCGGTATTTGTGCATTTATGATGGGAGTCATCATCCATGGCTCCAGTGCATAGCCAGCGTCCCCCACAAGGTGGCCATATGGGATGTCCCCCCTGACAAATACCTGGTACAGCTGTGAGGTATGCCAGAAGTGGGAGTCGTGGTAGCTTCCAGGGCTGCCAGCACACACATCTGTGATAATGCCCTGGGCATTGCACACGACCTGGCAGTTGATGGAGTGGTATCCCCTGTGGTTTATATAGCACCTACCATGCTCACCGGGTGGTGAATTGATATGTATGTGTGTGCAGTCTATTGCACCCAGTACCTTTGGGTAGTCCACATGGTGGAAGAGGCGCATATTGCTGGCCAACTCCTCCTGAGTTCAGGGGAAGTATATATGCTCATTGGCATGTGGTAACATGGCATCCAGGAACTAGTGGAGTACCCTGGATGCTGATGCCTGTGAGATCCCCATGATATCCCTAGTTGGCCTTTGAAAGGTACCTGTGGCTAGTATTCTCAAGCTTACACATACCTTCATGCCCACTGGGATGGGTTCCCCTCTGTTGTTTCTGGCTCTGAGGTGTGGCTGGCAGAGCTCAACGATTTGCTGTATGATGTCCCTGTCCACCCTGTAACACTCTACTGTCTCCAGATCATCTATCTCCTGGTAGGTTACCCTTGGTCTGAACACTCTTCTCCTATGGTGCCTGAGGTGGTTGTCAGCATCATCCTCCACACCACCTTCAGTCTCCAACACATGCTGATGAATCACAGCTATGGCAGCTCCCAACACGTACATTGTAAAAGTTCCCTGTCTGTTTACACCGATGGTGCAGTGTTTGGGAATACATGAGTGCGTGTGAGGTGCCTTCACACTTTATACTATTGTGCTTTGGAAGCTGATGATGTCATAGGGTATGTATGTACAATCCGAGCTGCAGGGTATCTTACTTATGTGTTTTACAGCAGGTACTGCTGTTGTGGTGCCTTTGGTGTTGAATTACATTTAGCTGCTGTGGATCACCTCTTGCCCTTGCCTTCACTTTTCAAAACGATTCCCCTCCCATTGTCAGGCATGCATCCAGCAGCCTGCTTTCTTGTTTTGTACTTTCCCAACCCAGGATTGTGTTGCGAAATGTGTTCAGTAGCCGATCTACTGCAGGTTTGCTTTGCTCTGCTGTGACAGTTCTCTTTTCTTTGCAATCCGGCACCTCCCCTGTCCTGTTATGCAGGTTCTACTAGCAGCCTTGTTAGCTACCATCAATGGCCCACTGTAATAGGTGTTAATTACTCAGTTGTACTCCAATTACCCTACTGCGGCATGTCCTTATTGTCTTCCCGTAACCTTCCTGTTTCAGCTGTGGTGCGTGCTGCACACAGCCATTTACCGGGTTTCGAGTGTGTTGTCATCCACGTACACATGCGCTTTCAGTCACCTTATGTGCTCTCAGCTAAGCAAAGCTATGGCTACATCCACACCCCTATCCTGCGGCTTTGCTTAGCAATGCGCAACCCGGATTAGCAATGCTCCAATGTGCTTACAACTATGGTGGCACACCCCTCTGCTGATGTCATGTATACCTCCAGGCCACTCCTTGCTGTTGTACCGATGTTCCGTGTGGTACATCCTTATGCCGGCGGGACGTTTGCAATTCAGTATTACTTGCCTCATTTACATGGCATTAACTACTAATTCATAGTTACCGTGCCGAACACTTTCACAGACCCTTAGCAACCCTTGCGCCTTGGTTGTGGTGTAGCATGCATACCATTGACTATTATGGTGAAATCATGATTTGTGTTACATTTCAATTTTATGACATCTATATATATTTTCCTTGTGTTCACATTTGCTTACACATGCCCTGCGGTTGTACTTTGCATTAGTGTGGCCATGACATTAAATGTTATTTTTTATGTGTTGTGCATGTTTTTTATGCCATTGGCTGCATATTTAGCCCTTGGTATATGTTAACTTTGTAATACGTAAGTCTGGTCAACTTTCATGGCTCCGATGTTCTGTTTGGAAAAATGTAAACCTTTTTTTTGGTTTACATTTCTGTATGCTTACGCTATGCCTGCACCACTTCATGAATCGCTATGTACCTTCATTTGCATGCTGCACTGCTGTGCACGGGGTGATTAGCATACATGTGCCGAGAGCTGCGCAGATCTGGCATACGCTGGTAGTGCACGTGGAATTGGATCATTCCTGAATCGCTGGGCAGCCATATTTGGCATTAGACCGCCTATGCTATGCCTGCGCCTGGCACAAGCTTCTTGAATCCTGGGGTATATTTAGCAAAGGCATAATACCATATTTTTGAAAACATGGAAGCATAGTGTCAATCACCAAAGATCTCTTATTCAGCATCTGACTATAGATCATTGTCATTACTGCATCCACTAGCTAATGCCACAGAACATTTGCTGCATTACCAACTGAAGTATATCACAAATATGACCTGATAAGTGCCAAATAACATAGGAGATACTCAGTAGTTTTTTTATAGTACATAGTACACAACCTGTATTATTCAATTCATCTTTGGTTAATGGTCAGCTAACATGTAAACTAACAGGTGCTCTATTCATAGACCTAAAACATGCACATGAGTCAGTAATTCACATAGTAGTGATTAAACCTCTAGACAATTTTGGTATAGATGAAATTGCCTTGCAGTTGTTAGTATCATATCCAGCCAACAGGACTTGTATCACTGCACATGGTACAAGCACATCCAGAAATGGTACCTCTGCTGCAGGAGTACCACAAGGCTCATTTTTAGGATATATTTTATTCTTCTTATAAATTTACAGTATTCCTGTTGATCTACCAGTCCTGAGCAGTTCACTTTACTCAGATGATATAATCATATAACATTCAAGTAAATTACAACAAAATCTGCAAGACAAGCTACAATTGGACTTCAACTCACAGTGGAAGTGAAGTGCAAATAGGCAAATGTTATGCTATTTAGCACTCATCAGAAACTGAAATCCAATCCTACACTGAACATCGCTGAGCTCAAGGCATGTCCCTATCTATAGTTACAGTACAAAGGTACAAGGCATTATTCTAAATCAGCAACTCATCTTAATAGCACATATACAAAAAAAATAATAGCTGTACTCAGTCAACTGACACTAGCATATAAAATGCTCACCTTCTCCCATTAGAATCAATAAGACTGTAACCTTACAAATGTTAATGCTAAAACAAAATACTGCCAATCACAATTTGCACTGAACTCTACAGAGAATATTCATAATCTGTAAATTATGGATACCCAGATTTGCTCTGTGCTACTGCACAGGAGTGTAGCTAGGATTTTCAAATTTGTACTCACAGCTCTCAAACTGCTACCCCCCTCCCCAGCCAAGCTACGGCCATTCTCGTAATTCACGGTTCACTCTTTTAGTGTCGATGAAGAGGCATTCGCTGTAATTTATTGTTTTATTAATTTATTGTTTTGAACATTTTTCCAGTAAACAATGAAACAAAATGCATGCACCAATAATTACAAAACAGCCCAATTCAGAACATTTCCATCATAAAAGTCTACTCAAACTTCTACAGTCCATCAGTATCAGTAAATATGCACAATCTCTGAACTAGTAAAAGCCATCTACATAATTCCACATTAAAGAAATCTGTAACTAATGAAAGGCTGCTGCTAGCAAACGACTTTATATTTCATGGTTTCATCTACAAATAAAGTGTCTGTTGCCCTTGGGGAATAAATTGCCTATGTTGCATTAAAAAAAATGATACGCTAGTAATATTGCAATAGGGCATGGATGGCAAACTGATAACAGGTTCATAGTTGCTACTAGATGTCTTTGCCAAAAAGGACTACAGCATCCACCCCCCTTTACAACACAGTACAGTATCAGCAATGCATCTAGTTACTGTGGGAGAAAAACCCACAGCCTTCTGCATCAAAAGTAAGTACACTACCTGTTGTGCTATTAACAGTATAAGCAGACTCAGTATAAGCAGCACTAAATGTTAGTTCCCCTGCAGCTGTAAAATGTACTCAGCACTCAGCTATATCTCTGAATTTTGCAGCACAAGAAATCTGGCAAAAGCCAACATTTATTGGGGGGGGGGACAAAAGCCCAAAAACCAGGGACACATTTTAAACATTGCTTGTATAATTTTGGAAAGTTGCTAGAATAAAATGCTGTGTTACCACCATACATGTCTTGAACCCAGAACCATATGCACTATAGTCAGTGCAACATACCACTATGCTAAATCAGCAGTTTGAAAAATAGGAAGACTGAAACTTAATGGCTATCATTTAGATAGCTCTCAACCTCTTAGAACAAAAAACCTGGACAAACAAAGCCGATAATGAGGGAATAAAAATTAAGTTCTCACTTCACACCTTAGCACAAAAAACCTGGACAAACAACAAAAACAATAATGGGGGAAATACAACTTCAGTTCTCACTTCTCACCATAGCTCATAACTGTTAGAAAAACAAATCTGAACAAAGTTCAGAAATGGTGGTGGTTAGAGACTTTAGGCTCTTCTTACCCTGAAGCAAAGGTACAGGGTTTGAGCCTGAACACCTATAGCCAAGCAGGTGCATTATGTGGGGGGCATACACATGCACAGATAAATATCAACACAAGAATTGAACATTGGGTTATAGTATCAACAGAAGAATTGAACATTGGGTTATAGCAGTCCAGCTTCTTGAATGGCAGTAGGTCATAAGCTTGCCACCTGAACCTATGAAGTTTGAGGGTTGAAGACACTGGACAGAAATTGTGTACTGTATTTATTAAAATCTATGTTATTATTTACAAAGGTACAAGGCAAGCTATTACCAAGGAAAGATAGGGCAAAGTATGAATGTGGACAAACTAACACATTGGAAACTAACCAATTTACCAATGAAGAATAGATAACTATTCACATATTTAATGGACATTAAATGCCAAAGAGTGAACCTTAGTTATGTTGGATAAGCAACATCATGCCCCTAAAATGATGCATGAACATAGCCATTCTTAAACCATAACTGACAATCTGTCATGTACCCCACAATGAATCCCAGGCTTATGTGACATCTCCAGAAGTAAGCACCAGTTGTCACTCTCCAAAATCAGATGATCTCACTGAAGATGCTCTGAAGAACAAGTAGAAGACTCCAAGCAATTTGCAGGGGGAGAAAAATTACTCTGAATTAAAAAGAAATGATATTGTGGTAATTAGAAGTCATAATGTCTTTATTTTTTGAAATGGAAGTTTACATCATCAAGAAAGTAAAAAAATTGCAAAATGGAATGAAACTTGATACATTAGCACAATTATTGTAAAGAGCATTACTGAATTTTTGAACATTAGTCTTATAACTACAGTATGCTGGATTACAGTTAATAGCAACTGTAGCATTGCTGTATTATTAAAACTGATAAATACCAGCTAAATAACATTAGCTCTGTGACAGAGAAAATTTAAAGCCCTAACTTCTACCTAGAAGACCCAGAATTATAGGGCCTTGAGACCTGGAAGAGCCAAAGAAGGAGGTCAGGAGCCATCAGCACATGTTATATTGTCCATCTGTGTGGAGAGAACTGCAACCCATTATATGACTGATTCCTGATAGAGGAAGAGTTTTGGGAATGCAGCACAACATGCCAAAATAGCAGCACCCATTCAGTTGTCTAGAAGCCAGGGTTAAATGTGCAAAGTATGTGCACATCATCAGGCAATATTGCTGGATGTCAACTAATGTAAGGCTGCCATGAGACATGTACACATGCGTTAGGAAAATAAAATATTCACCCTTCATGACTGCCTGAATTACAGCCTGGTTATTGTTCAGTTCTTACCCCTTACAGGGAAATAATGGGGCAAGCAACTGGAAGAGGCTTGAAAAGCTGACAGACGTAAGATAAAAGGAACATTAAAAAATAAATAAGCAAGTAGCATCCAAGTGCAGTTACTTTTACAAGCAGCAATACACACACTCACACACACACAAACACACCTTATCTGATAATCCATTCACCCGATTGCCTTCACACACCTTACCTGATAATCCATTCACCTGATTGCCTTCACCACAGCAATAATCCATTTGCGATCACCACAACGTTAATCCGTTTGCGATTGCCTTGCCCTTCCACTCACTACAACCAGCAATAATTATCCATATGGCTGCCTCCACCATAATGCACTTTTCCCGCTCGCAGCCAGCCAGCCGGACATGACGTGATCTGACGATGTCAGCTCTATTCCGACTGGCTGACTGACAGCATACTTAAAGGAGCCAATGCTGTTTATAAAAAGAAAAATATGTAATTTTTTTTAATTAAAAAAGCTACCCCCTCTTCTAAAGAAGTTGTACTGAAATCAGTACAGTGCGTATGCCTCCCAACGTCCCTGCTACTGCACAATGGTACCTCCTATACTGAGCAACAAATATTGCCAATATACTGGCCGACAGATTCAGTGCCAACTTTACCCCCCCAAAGGACCAGTCATAATATCCTTAGATTGCAAGGCACCCAGTATTACTGCTGCACAGGTTAAAACAGCACTGTCCAAGGCCAAGAATACATCTTCTATGGGACCTGACAATATCCCTGGCTGTGTTCTACATGAGCTACAGAGTGAACTGGTACCTCATCTGTGTGCCCTGTTCAATCACAGCCTCACCTCAGGCTTTGTCCCTACTGAATGGCACACTGCTACAGTCATCCCTCTCCTCAAAGGAAGAGTGACTACAGACCCTGAGAACCATCGCCCCATTAGCCTGACAAGACTGATATTCAAAGCTATGGAACACATCATGATGGACTTATAGGGAATCTCCAAACTCTAGATCCCACATACTTTGGTTTTGTGAAGGGTAGATCATGCTTGCTCAACTTGGTCAACTTCTTTGAGTCAGTCACCAGAGCTGTGGATGAAGGCAAGGTGGTTCATAGAGCCTGCCTTGATCTGGCCAAGGTGTTTGATACCATTCCCCACTCAGGAATCATAGAAAAACTCACTAAGCTAGGCATCAACCCCTATATCACTAGGTGGGTTGCAAACTGGCTCACAGATAGAACCCACAGTGTGAAAGTAGCTGACTCCAAGTCAGACCGCTGACCAATCACAAGTGGAGTCCCACAGGGATTGGTCCTAGGTCCTCTCCTGTTTGGTATCTACTTCTCAGAAGCTCTGACCAACATGAAGGGACTCTGGCTGACAAAGTTCACAGACAATTGCAAGTTGGGAGCCATTATTAACTCCCCAAGTGATGCTGACATCCTACAGAAAGGCCTCATTGTGACCAATGACTGATGTCAGAACCATGGCCTTAAACTTAATGCCAAAAATGTGTCATCATTCCCTTTGGGAAAAACCCAGTTCCCATGAATTACCACATGGATGGTAGTCCACTGAACACAGAAGGCGGTATAAGAGATCTGGGAATGCAGGTTGACAACAACCTCTCTTTTGACCACCACGTTGCCACTGTGGTCAGAAAGTCTTTCGATGTGGCACATCTCATTACTAAGGGGTTTTGCATCCAGGAAGAAAGCAGTCATTGTCTCCCTCTACTCTTCCCTCATTACACCAACCAATGAGTACAATGCCCCATTTGAGATGTACCTCATTAGACACCTGCAACAACTGGAGAGGCCTCAAATATACCTCACAAAGAGGATTATAGGCCTTAAACACTTGTCCTATTTGGACAGACTCAGAAAACTCCAACCATTTTCTGTCTCATACCACCTACTTAGAGGTGATCTCTGCTTGACTTACAAAGCCATGTCTGACCCAACTCTGTTAGAAATGCTACATCTAAAGAAATCCCAATCCCTCCGCACTACATGCTCCTGAGACCTCAACCTCATTACCACAATCAATAGAACATGCTGGAGGGACAGGGTTATAACACAGAGACTGCCCATGCTATGGAATAGGCTTCCCATACATGTCAAGCAGAGCACCTCACTGGCCCTCTTCAAGAGAAATCTTGCTAAGTGGATGGGAAATAGAAAATTCACCCCGAGGATCACTCCAGTGGCTCTACTCAACAGAGGCACTGGGAACTAAGGTCGACTGGCACAATGCCAGTGTAATCCTATGGGCTAGGCTTATAAAGGCTCCAGGGCCATTAGCCTAGTACACACCTATGAACCTTTGAACCTCTGAGAGCACACAAAATATGTAGGTTCATATCACTGCCAATCACTGGAAAAAGTCATATGGCAGCCACAAGTGCCAGGGCAACCCCCTGACTTAACTACCACACTTGAAACTGTTTATCATTTCCTTTTGACTACCCCTAGCATATATGTTGCAACTCAGAGAAAGCTGTTGCTCACTAGGACCATCCATAGCTATTGCAATCTGCCTGACTAGACCATAGTTCACAAAAGAAATAGGGAATAGAGCCTTTTCTAAGCTTGCACCAGGAGCATGGAACTCTATTCAACAAAATATCTGAAAAGGAAAGGAATTAAATAAACTCAAAAAACAGCTACTGCAATCTCTTCATAAGAAATGTCTGTAAGGTGAAAATTTTAACAATTTTGACGTATATATTTCTTCATTTTGTTAACTCAACATTAAATAATACACTTTCAAAGTATCATTCTGAAATAAAATTAATACACTTTTAAGCCTAACATATTCTACCCCCCTCCCCCCGCCAGCTGAGGCCTGACATGGGCATGTCATATATTCAGGATAACATTTGTTTCAAACACTTAGAGAACCTTCTTTGAATCAGGTCTGTGACCATGAGCAGTGTTATAATCACAGTCCGATTCATTATTTCTACACAACAACTTTGTGTCCTCCAGAAACCATTGAACAATACCAAGAATTTGATCTAGTACCATGACATAAAGGAATGCAACCATGGATATGACTCAAATACAGCAAACCAAATTCAATTAGCAGCTTGGACACTTCAGAACCAGCTTAGGCTGTGGAGTTGGGGGTTGCAATGTGAAAGAAGCAACTTATGGCAGCTGTCCCATTCCATGTTGAAGGTGTTAGTCTGACCTTTCTATCACTAGAGTGCACTGAGGATAGGAGATACATAAGCGACGGAGACAGTGTACGTACCTTCTGCCAAGCTACATTCACTGCAATCCTTTAAGGAGGCAGAAACTTCCTGAAGAGGGTGTGTGCAACAACATGTGCATCCCCCACAGGTGGGGGAATGCATTAAAGACCTCATACATTAGCAACCACAGATAGCAACTGTAAAGTGATTGACAAGAGACATCAGAAAATTAATCTTAACTGCCTGGATGATGGTGTCCAGAGGTTGGCCCTTGCTCCCAAATAAGGTGGAATAAATGGACCTAATGGGACTTGACAAGGGTAGCTTGGCAGGTAAAAGCTGATAAACATGGGGTAAAATCAGAAAAATATCTAGAATTTGCTAGTAGAACATGTTTAACTTGTAGATTTCTCTAATGCACTATGTCTGTGTCACATTCACAAAATGTCTTTGTGTTTTTTTGCTTTATACTAGAACATAATTGCAATGAGTTCTATTTCACAATTTATATGTAATGGTAAAATGAATAGTGCTATATCTATAATACACAAATTGTAGCTTAGTTTTAACTGCACTCATAAAGAAAGCTTATGTGCAGTTGGCAGTCAAATTAAAAGTAGCTCCGTACTGCTTCTTTGCATCCCTTACTCTAGGAACTATCAAGATGTCTGTTTGACTTCTTACTGTTTTAGGTGCTGGTGCAATTGTTCAGCTTGTTCCAGAAATTAGGTGTAATTTGAAGTTATTTAACATAGTTACTCTTTTTTTTTTTTTTGCTATTAATTACATGCTTTTGCAGTTCATAATTGGATAATTGCAGCTTAGTATAGGAATGTTTTATTCAGAACAGCCAGAGTCTCTTACTAGTTTCAGTTTCACGATCATGTCTTTTTTACGATGATGATTTACTAAAGTGTTTTCTGTATCATTTCATAACTGATTTTTTTCCTTGGGCTGCTTTCATCAAGCATCTTGTGACTACTCTGGATATCAGCAAGTTCCATTCTCAGCTCTAAATATAGACCCCCTTTGCTGCCAAGCAATGGTGCTCTTGCTTTCATATAAACGTACATATTTAGCATTTTTAGGAGGATTCTGAGACTTCACTTATGTTCCTACATGTTATCACATGATATGATTTTAAATAAAGCAATTGTGAAAACAGTTTCTCATAAATATTAACCAAGGAAGTAAATGTTGCTGCTACAGTGTGCCCAGCTGCAAATCCACTTTTACTCCTAGGAGTAACCCTCTTGTCTATGTGGGACAGACTGCTGCTAGATTATTTATTTATTTCACAACACTAAATAATTTGTACATTTAACTCATCATGACTTATAAGTGCTACATTAGGCATGCTGTCTGCTTTATCTGCTTTAAGCAATGCAAAGTTAATTCATATTATTGTTTATATACTTAGCAACGTGTCATTTGTACTTATTACCAAAGTAGTCTTTCTTACAGTATAACCAAACATTATGTGACACAGACCACAAGGAAAACCAAAAATGAAAAGCAGCTGATAGTAGTTATAAAAATAGCGTAGAGCTTTAATTTACCAACTGATAAAAAGCAAAATAAATGGAAAAAAAACTACATAAAACCCAGTAGTTAAGCACTTTTGTTCAGTAAGCTGTAACAAGGACTTCTTTTTATTTGATTACTTTGTGTTTCACTGAAGTTATGCAGTGTGTTCTAGTTTTTTTTTTTTAGTCAGGTATCTGCCCCTTTAAGTTTTAATTAGAAATGAGGATGTGAGTTTTTTAAAACAACTTCAGTCAGCTTCTTCCTCTTCTGATGAAGATCTTGTTACAGCTTACTGGATGAAAGAACTTAACGATTCGGTGTTATGCAGGGTTTTTTCATTTATTTTGATGACCAGCAATCTTTTATGTATGCTCTCATCATTTATAATACACATCAGCTTACTTCTGTATTTTAAGTCATTTTGTCAAACCAGCAGTATTCTATCAATCTTTGTAGCTCTGCTATATATTCAGAAAAGGATTCTCCATTTCATAGATAATTTTAATGATGTCTGTATCCTTCTGTAAGTAACATGAATTTGAATTGCTTTATCAAAAGAAATGTAATATCTTGAAATTACTTTTATGTTTTAGATTTTCTGGAAGCAACAGCTTATTTCGCAAGTGTTATGTCCTACATCCCTACTGGTTTTGCCATCACTTGATTTGTAAAATTTAATTCTCCCAACAGACATACAAATCTGACTAAAGTTCACCAAAATGATACTTTGGATTATGTACTTCTATCATTCTCATATCATTATTATGAGCATACTTCTCAACTTCTGAGTGCAAGAAATCTGAATAAAACCTAAAATAATAGGGGGGGGGGTGATAAAAGCCCAAAAATAAGGACAGATTTTCAATATTGCTCATATAAACTTAGAAACTATTTAGAATAATGGATTTTGTGTTAGCATGCATTTTTCTGAAACTTAACCATCATCATTTAGTGGTTTCAATCATCAGTGATTTGACGGAAAAAACACAAATGGTATGAAGAACAGTCCAAAAATATGAGGCAAAAATCTGTGCATTCTGCAAAAAATCTGGAGATTTGAGAGGTATGATTATGAGTACTCATATCATTAGCTGTCATTTTTGACAGAAAAATGTTTCTTTATCTCTTAATTGAGTTGTTGCTTTTGCTTTCTACTTCCTTTCTGAGATTCTGTTTTGGAACTCTAGAAATACACTAATGGCCCTGGTTAGTACTAAAGCATCTCAGGCTTACGTATTAACTGCACTTTACACCAAGAAATCATAGGTACATTGGACAAGATAGACATTCCGTGCAGTTTTCCTTTGCTCATATTATACAGAAAGGTACACCCTAGTTGTGTGACTATGTCCAGGTATTATTTTTGCATGCATAGTAGGAACTCAATACAGTTAAGCAAATGCAAAGCATTAACCACATGAAAAATACTATAACAGTTAGAGAACATCTACTTAATAGTTTCCCTTTTATTATACAATTGACATATGGCTATACTAATGCAACAAGAGCACAGACTCTCTGTATTAAAATGCAGTAAGGATAATGCTGACTAGATCCTGGAAAATGTATATGAAAATGAATGGAATGTCTTTATTAAACATGTGATGTGAGTAGAAAAAATTGATTTATTTCCAGTCTTGAATCTGATAACAGCCTACATCTGTAAAACCAACATTTAAAAACTGAACAGGGTTCATGTAAAATGCACACCATGTCATACTCTAGAAAAAAAGTGTTTCTGTTCTGTGCACATCAACATCCAGATTATGCTGCATTGTAAATTCATGCAAAACCTTGCTGTGATAATTAGAAAAAAAAAATAATTGCCAGCAGTTCTATTCCATGCATCTTAGGAAGAATTTTAATATGGGGTTATAATATTAGAACAAATAGGTGGCAGCATTTGATAATGTCACAATCATCACAGATGTTCTAAAAATTTCTGACTTTGGTGACAGAATTCATTGTGTACATGTAATTATACCCAACCAAGCATGGAGACAATCACATGATAAAGATAGCAGAGGGATGATCCTCTTAGTGCAAAGATGTTTGATTAAGGCCTGTGAATTTGCTACTTTAGCAAAAGCTAGGTAGTTGCAACAACCCTGAATCTGAACTACAACTATCAAAATGTACTGGGCTTCTGAATGGGCTACTTCAAGAAAAATAATGGCTGAGAATAACAAACCTAAATCTGAAACAAAGTTTTTGAAAGGTACTTTATTTCCATTAGAACGGCAACTGTTGAGGTTCACAAAAAGAGATTTGATATAGAGACAGTTTTCAGATCCTACCTTGCAGAATGTAAAGGGATACAACACTGGCAAAGAGTTATTGTATATATAATAGGCCATTGAAGGACTGCTAGAGGGAGAAGTGGTATGCCACTTGGTAATCCCATGTGCATTTAAACAGATCTTCAGGTGTAAGCAGTGGTATTCCTTTTTCAAACCATTTAAGTTTGAAGCATACAAAATGGAGGCGCATTGTGCAGTTTCATTAGCTAGGCATTGCTGAAGACAGGACACAGTGATGCATGATGTGCGAGCTATGTGGCTGGAAAGGCAGAAGACAAACCTAAAGCTGTTTTGGTAACTTTACCTATAATTGAAAAGTCATTTCAGAGTGTAGGTGTGGATTTTCTATCTCATCTTAGTACTCCAAGCACCATAGTTAAGAGGTGAATCTTGTTGGTAGAAGTCTGTGTTACTAAGTTCCAAAAAGTGGAGGATTTGTCATCTATCGAGGAAAAAAATGTCTCAAATTCTCTGCAGGAAATTTTCATTTGTGTGGATTTTTCTCAGGAAATACTAGAAATAGTGGGCAGACTTGTTTGTAGAAGCAATGTGGTCTAAAGAAGTTAAAAACTACAGCTTCTTGTCTACTATTAAATGGTTTGGTAGAGAAGTTTAACCGTACTATCCTGACAGCATTTGATGACCATTTTAAATGGGAGAGGGACAACAGAGAGGTGTCTCAAGAATTTATTTATTTTTTCTTTTTTGCAAAAACTATTTTAATGGCAGAAGATGGCTGAATATGTAATGATTCAAAGGGAGAATGTGATCAGAGGTGTAGCTGTCTCATCTAGCTCTTGGTACCACTCCTTGATCTGGCATCCCTCAACTCTAAGTTGAGGAGAAAAAATTAAAAAAATAAATAAACTGTTGCAAGTAGCTTGCTGCAAAGTACACCACACAAAGTTCTAAAACAAGTGCTTTGGTCATTTTTAGCAGTATTAGAATTACTCTACATACCAGCATTGACCAATTAGCATCTGCTGGTCACAACCCCCAACACCTTGCACAGGGCAGCTGGCCCATTCGCCCCACCCTAGCAGCATTTCTGAATGTGTTAAACACAAAAAGTTTGTTTTGGAGTTTGTGCTGAATTTCAGAATTAAGCTTTGGGTGCTCATTCATTTGACACAAGAGCACTAGTGCTAAGGCAAAACCAGCCAAAGGACTAGTTTATTGGGACAGCTTGCAAGTATGCAGTGAAAAAAATGTAATGGTGCTTATTCCCATTCTAAAGGATAAGCTACAGACAGCATGAGAGTGCCCTTTGCTGCTCTTTGGAAAATAAGAGATGTCAGTTATAAGTTCAAGTTGCCAAACATGATACAGAAACACAAACTCAGACTCTACTGTGTTAATATGACAAGGTCCTATCATGATACTGTTTGTAAGTTTCTTGGAGGCCAGTGCTTGCTTGGACTAAAGGGAAGTCTCTGTGTTCACCAGTGGCAGTGGTTAACACTGAACAGCCTGCATGTCCCTGTAGGAGTGGTTACTGCCTAGAAACTGTAGTTTTATTGGCCATTTTGGGTCAATTCTAAACTCTTTGATCTCTATCTCTTAAAACCCTGCAACCCACTTTTAGCATGGTCTTGCGCACAGAGCAGCGTCGGGCAGCGCCGCTTAAACTAGCTTAAGCTATTCCCGGCTCCACAAAGTCTACTCTTCACTTTTTCCCTTAGAACTGCTCTAAATCTCAAATTAAGCACTCTATTCTCATTCTAAAGCCCTGCACTTGCTCGTATAAGTAATCTCATAGGTAAACACAAACTAAAGCACTACATCCTCTTATACTCCTTCAAAGCACTTGCTCCCTATTGGTTCTTTCTGATCAGTCAATAAGTAGTTCCCTATATTATTCAGGCATGTCCAAAGGTCAGTTTCGAGTTTACTCTCCAGTCCAGCTGGTGAATCTGGGAATCTTGAGGCAATGTTACAACTGCCTTATGTATACAGACCACCCTCTCCTCCTCCCAACAAGCTCAAATATATGTGAGAGATGCAACTATATAGCCAAACTGGAGGCTAAGCTCTCTCAACCCAGTACTGGCACAGCCTGTCAGGAGGAGAAGGTAACCACACACACCACAAACCTAGTCTCACATAGACCTATCGCATCAGCAAACCAAACACATAAACACACAAAAACATAATCGGAGGCTCTAAATAAAAATCTGCCTAAACAGCAGAGACCTCCAAAGCAGACATCCAAGCAACACCTACCATGAAACAATATCCACGTAGCACATAGCTCACAAAGTCAGTGTGCCACACAGTCACAGCCCTTAAGGCTAAACAATACACCTAATACACTTGTAATAGGTGACTCTATTGTCAGACACACTGACATCCCACTCACCAGGCTGAACAAGGAGAAGGTCACTGTAAGCTGCCTGTCGGGTGCCGGGATCCGCCACATAACACAAGCACTCAAGTCACTCCAAAGCAAGTACAAGTATGACTCCATCATTGTCCATGCTGGTGTGAATGACCTGAGATGTACCTCCCTGGACTACATGAAAAAAGACATACAGGAGCTCTTTGATCATGTAGCCCAGGCCGGTATGACCCTGACCTTGAGTAGCATCTTACCCTCACCAAGAATGATGCCACAGTATAAAGACAAAATGATCAATTTTAACAATTGGCTAAAGTATTGGTGTCATTCAAAGGGGATCCAGTGTCTGTCAGCCTGGGATGATATGCTCGACAAGCCAAGTTGCTTTGCTAGGGATGGCTTACACCTGTCACCCCTGGGTTTTCGAATACTGGCTAAGGCTCTTGCCTCCCCCATAGTGCATTTTTTAGGCAAGGCTCAAAAGACAAACCCACCCCCATAGACAACACAAAGAAAAAAAAACTAAGGGTAATGCTGCTCAACGCCAGAAGTCTAAATCTCAAGATGCATGCACTCGAGACTCTCCTCAGTATGGAAAATATCGATATCTGTGCAGTAACAGAAACCTGGTTCAAGGCTCCCGAGAGCACTCCAGCACTACCAGGCTTGACTTCATACCATGCTTTCCGGCCCCAAAACTCAGACCTAACCACAAAAGGAGGGGAAGAATCCATATTTATCAAAGATACCCACACCTCCAGGCTAGTGGCACTGCACGAAGCTTCGGAGACCATCCATGTGCAACTAACAGTGGGCAAAACTGCCTTTCAGTTTGTAGCCTGCTACAAACCACCCTCCCAAACACAGGAACTTCACTCAGCTTTCCTGAGAACACTGGATAATATGAAGGTCTCTCCAAACACTATTATATTGGGTGACTTCAACTACCCAAACATCGATTGGGAAAACTGCTCAAGCCCAAACACCCTCGCCCAATGGTTCATAGAATTTATAAACTCAAATGCTATGGAACAACTGGTCACCACTCCCACAAGAGGGGAAAACATACTGGATCTGGTCATCACCAACATGGGGTCTCTATGTTCCACACCAGAGGTATACCCCTCATTGGTAAGATCAGACCATAAACAAATCTCACTGGACATCCATATTCCATCCCCACCCCTAGCCAAGGAAACCATGGTGAAGAACTTCTCAAAAGCAAACTTCACACTTCTCAAAACTGAGGTGGAATCCTTCAAAGCCCCCGGGCCAGTGGACAATATGGCCCAAAATGCAGAATCCTTTACAAAAGCATTCTATGGATACCTACAGGAATGCATGGAGCATGCTATCCTAAATAAAACCAAGACTCACTCCTCCAAAGGCAGGAGACCTGTCTGGTGGACCCCAGCCATAAATAAGCTATACAACAGAAGGATAAATCTACTACATGACAGAGCAAAATCCCAAAAAGGGAAGGCGTCACTGATCAGTACTAGCAAGAAACTACGATCCCTCATAAAATCTTCTAAGGCCAGCTTTGAAAGAAAAATTGCACAAGACACTAAAGATAATCACAAGGCCTTCTTTAGTTATATCAGAAACCTGGGAGGCAACTCCCAGATATGCTCTGAGTTAGAGCAAAATGACAAAAAATTCACTGAACCCACAGACATTGCCAACATCCTGGCAGAAAGGTTCAGTGCAAACTTCTCCCCCCTTCCCCCCCAAAAGAGCAAATGTCTATCCCAACAGAGTGTAGCCTTCCTGAGATCACAGATGCACAGGTGAGAGCTGCCCTCTCCAAAGCAAAATACACAACATCAATGGGACCAGACGGTGTCCCGGACTGCGTCTTACACGAGCTCCAAGAAGAACTAAACCCTCATATAAAGTCACCGTTCAATCTCAGCCTTACTACAGGATATGTTCCCAAGGAATGGCGTACAGCAACAGTGGTCCCACTCCACAAAGGTGGTGCCACAACAGACCCCGGAAACTATCGCCCTATAAGCCTGACTAGCCTGGTCTGCAAAGCAATGGAACGTATCATCATGGAAATCATAAACAAAGACATTGGGAACCTCCAGACACTGGATCCTACCCAATTTGACTTCATTGAGGGCAGATCTTGCCTCTTGAACTTGGTTGACTTCTTTGAAACAGTTACCAAAGCCATAGATGAAGGGAAGGTAGTCCACACAGCCTACCTGGACCTCGCAAAGGCCTTGACACAATACCCCACTCGGGCATCATAAATAAGCTCACCAGTTTAAATATCAACCCCTATGTCACAAAATGGGTTGCAAACTGGCTCAGGGATAGAACCCACATGGTCAGAATAGCAGGTGCTATGTCAGACTCTAAACCAGTTACAAGTGGTGTCCCACAAGGCTCAGTCCTGGGACCTCTCTTGTTCGGTATATATTTCTCCGAGGTATAGGCTAACATGGATGGACTATGACTGACCAAGTTCACAGATGACTGCAAATTGGGTGCTATAATCGACTCTCCGACTGACACAAGCCTCCTCCAAAAGGGTCTCACAGAGACGGATGACTGGTGCCAGAGCCATGGCCTAAAGCTAAATGCCAAAAAGTGCATAGTCATCCCCTTTGGAAAAAACAAAGTGCCCACAAATTACCACATAGGTGGTAATCCATTAAGTATGGAAGAAGTAATTAAGGACCCAAGTAGATAGCAATCTCTCCTTTGACAATCACATTGCCAAAGTGGTTAGAAAGACCTTCTATATAGCCCAACTTATCATGAAAGGGTTCACATCTAGATCAAGAGAGGTCATTGTGCCCCTCTACTCATCACTTATCAGGCCCATAATTGAGTACAATGCCCCGTTTGGGATGTACCTTACCCGACAACTTCAGCAACTGGAAAGACTCCAAAAGTATCTCACCAAGAGGATCAAGGGGCTCAAACAGATGCCCTATGCAGTTCGGCTAAAGAAACTTCAGCTCTACTCAGTTGCGTACCGCCTACTCAGAGGCGATCTGTGTCTGACGTATAAAGCCATGTCCAACCCAGAATTAATGGACATGCTTCACCTCAGGAAATCTAAATCCCTTAGAGCTACACGCTCCAGGGACCTGAACCTCAGCACAGAAATAAATAGGACATGATGGAGGGACAGATTCATATCCCAGAGGCTCCCCTCACTCGGGAACAAAATCCCAGTCCATGACAGGCAGAGCCCCTCACTGACTCTCTTTAAGAGAAATCTTGACGAATGGATGGGAGATCGTAAGTTTACCCCTGGGATCTCTTCTGTGTCACTGCTTGACAGAGGTACAGTAAACAAACTTTAAAAGGGCTACCTTCTGTGACCTACTATACAGAGGCACAGTCAACTAATCTAAAAGGGTGGCGAAAGCCAAACATACTCTGGCTAAGCTTATAAATGCCCTAGGGCAGATAGCCTAGTATCAACCTATGAACCTATGAACCTACAATTACAAGAAGAATCAGAGGGGATCTGGCAGTAGATATCCTATTTAAGACTTACACTAACACATCAGTAGATGATGTAGCACTGTCACAGAAACTATCCACTCTTGTGGTTCATGAAATCTGAACAGTTCTTTGAGAGTTTGAGGATATGTTTATTGCTAAGCTAGGGTGCACTTAACTAGTAAATCACTAAGTGGATACAGGAATCCAACATTTAGTTAAGAGGCTCTTCAGTGATTATCTGAAGGCTAGCTGTATTGATTTAAAGGGATAAATCCTTAACCAATACCCAGGTAACCTATGTTCGATTGGCATGTCAAACATCTTTTCCAGCTTGTTTGGGGGGATTGGAATAATGAGGATTATGCTTGCTTGTCTGTCTACAGGGTGAGGGAAGCAGTGTGCACTTATAAGCACAGTCTCCATGGAACAATCTGCTATAGAGACCAGGGATCAAATGCAGATGCCTATGTATAAGGGAGGAAGAGGCAAGTCCCACGGATGTGTGGAGTGCATCACAAAGGTTCATTTTATGTCAGCCTCTTGGATGTGTGCAAGCATGACAGCTGTGCATGCAGGAATGAGGTAAAAGCAGAAAAACCTGAACCACTCCTGATGGCTGCCTTTGTGATGATTCCTTTTGGACAGCTCTCACTCTGATGAATGGTAATGAATGGTACAGTCAGTTAAGAGTAGAGCTGATACTAGGGGCAAAAACTGAAAGAAAAAGTGGGAGGAACTACCATTTGTGCTGTATCTCAGCTGTGAGTAATCCAGAAATCCAACAGTATGGGCCTCAGTGGTGGCTTTTGTGACAAAAGAGAATGTCAAGATGAGGTTCTGTGTATTGTATAGGAAACAAAATAACAGAGAAGATACATCATACTCCATTCTCTGGACATATGAAGGTTCATAGCAGCATAAAACTGCAAGGAAAGCCCAGCCAAACTAGAGTTGGGTCGAGCCTAGTATCTGATCACAAACAACCTGAAGAAGAGTTATCAAGTAACCTTAACACCTGTAGCAGTCAAGTTCAGTATTTGCAGCATCATTTGATGGTATGAATTCATATTTTGTTTGCATGAACAATGCCCCTCAGTGTTACAGAGAATGTAAGATTGCTTTCTGTTATTCTCTTGTTTATAAAGATGATTTATATACATATGAGTAAACTAAAAAGACCTGGAATGGGTATTAAGGCAAACAAATGTTACTGCTGATGTACCTCATAGGATCAGTTAATGATATCAATGACTTATTATTCATCTATGTGCATTATTTCACTTTTTAAAAGTTGTATTTTTTATTCTTAATATTTTATTAACCTTTGCTAATTTTTGTGGGCTTCTTTTATATTTTTGTATTATTCTCACTATCATTTTCCTACCTTTTCTGGGAATTAGGCAAGTATTTTATTTATATATATATATATATATATATATATATATATATATATATAAATATATATATATATATATATATATATATATATATAAATTGTAATATAATATATTGCATTTACATGCTTAACTCCAAAGAATGTGTTTGCAATTAAGTCTGTTTATAATGAATTTTCTGTGGTTTGCCATGAGTGTAGTTTATGATGCTTTAATGTGTTATAGGTTCATAGATTAGTACTAAGCTAACTGCCCTTGTGAGCCATTTTAAGCCTGTCCAATTATTCCTTGTGAGACTCAACCCTACACCTTGTGTTTGTAAGACAAACACCTTAACCATTCGGCCACCCCATTTTACTATTGCTTTATTTTTTTAATGTTATTTTGATACTATTAATTGCTTTTAGAGAGCTGGAGGGCATTTTAGGTTATCACAAATTTAATGGTAGCAGTAGTAGTATTAGTACAAAGATCTTAATATAAGGTATTGCAGTTAATTAAGTCTGCTTTTTGGTGAGTGTATAGAGTGATTATAATTGATGCATAATACAGATGCTATCCTAGTGAAATTGTATTTATGCCTGGATTTCAGATACAACTACTTCATTTTTGATTGTAGGATCATAGGAGGTTACTAGGCTAATGACACTATGACCCTTACAAGCCTAGCCAAGTACAACCCCTGTTCCCAAAAATATCAAGGTATTAAGTGTAACTAAGTCAACAACTACCCCCTGTTCAAGAGGGACACAGGTGGAATTCCCTGAGTAAATTTGTGCTTTTCAAATTACACTTAAATAGCATCAGCAAGGGGCTCTGCTTCACCAGAATTGGAAGTTTGTTCCAGAGGAGAGGTAGCTTCTGTGAGACGTATCTGTCTCTCCAGCAAGCCCTGTTGATGCCATATACCAGGTAGGCCATTTGTTTGGATTTGCCTTCCTCCAGGGCTTTGGTGACTGTCTCAAAGACGTACACCAATTTCCAGAGACAGGATCTCCTCTTGATGAAGCCAAACTGGATTGGGTTGACCATTTGGAGGTCTCCTAGCTCTTTGTTGATAAGGTCCATGATTGTTCTTTCCACAGCCTTGCAGATTAGGCTGGTTAGGCATATAGGTCTATAGTTTCCAGGGTAAATGGAAGTGCCCCCTTTATGTAACAGGATGAACGTTGCTGTTTTCCATTCAGTAGGTATAAAACCAGTGCTTAAACTGTTGTTAAACGAGTATTCAGTAGTGCAGCTACTTACTGTTTCAATTAATTTTGAATGCAGCCTGTGATATTATCAGGTCCCACAGATGCTGTGTTTTTGGCTTTGGAGAGAGCATTTATGACCTGCTCCTTGGAGATACTAGGTGGAGGGCAGATAGAAAGGTTGCTTTGGGGGATATGTGGCAAGAACAGGGGGGAAAAGGTTTCAGTGAACCTGTCAGCTAGCAGGTTGGCTGTTTATACAGGTTCAGTATATAAGGTGCCATTAACAACCAGTTCTGCACAGATCAGTGTTTTTCCTTTAAGGTTTATGATGTAGTTAAAGAAGGCCTTATGATTATCTTTAGTGAAGGAGGCTAATTTGGGTTCATATTTAGCTTTAGAATGCCTTACAAGGTGTCTTATTTGTTTGTTTAAGCTGAGGGGGGAATGCTTCCAATTCAGAGACTGTTCCTTCCTGCCCTTGGACAGGATTTGTTTCTTTTATTGCATAACCTGTTAATGGTGGATGTCTACCTGACAGGCTTGTTCTTTCTTGATGATATTGTTTTGGTACTGTCAAGTACTGCTGAGTAAATACATTTGTATGGATACTTATACAAGGCATTGTTGTAAATCCCAGAATAGTTGTCCATGCCATCAGTGAGGGTAGGGGCTATGAAGCTATTAATGCCATTAAATATTAGGTTGTGACTGGCTTTAAAGAAGTTTTTAAGTCTAGTTGCTGCTAATGTGGGATCAGATGTTATTATTACTTCTAACCAGACTAATTTATGGTCAAATCACAGTAGGGTGGTCCAAACACATTGGGTGGTGCAATGATCGACCATGTTAGTGAGCACCAGATCTAGAATGTTTGGGCCCTTTGTGGAGGTGTCAGCCAACTGATCCAGGGCACTGGAGTTGATGAAGTCCAAGAACCTTTGGGGAAATGTGCTAGTATACATATACTTTACTCAATCTGTGGAAGAGTAGTTAAATTCACCTAAAACCAGGGTGTTTGGTCTATCTTGAGCGATTAATCTAAATCCAAGTATACAGTGTGGGTATCCTGGTTCATGGAAAGTAGTTCTATATCTGGCAATAACTTGGATAGGGGTCCTACCTACTGTCAATTAGACCTGGTTAGTTCAAAGAAATCATTTTGTTTAGCCAATCTAGAGGTGTATTTATCTTTGATGAATATCAATACTACTCCTCCTTTACTTCTCAAATTTTCAGTTTGTGGTGTGAATGTATGGAAGGGATTATAACCCGGTATGGCTGTGGTGCTTTCTGCAGCCTTAAACCAAGTCTCTGTGACTGCACAGATGTCAGCATCTTCTAAGGTGAGGGCTATTTCCAGTGAGTGCAGTTTTAGGTTTAGACTTTTGCATTTAGCAGCATATCCTTGAGGTTGCTTTTTCAAGATATTTTTATGTCAGGAATTTGGATCTATATTGAATCAGCGAACACTGAAAAAAGCAAACACTGATTCATCGACCCTATTTCAGTGAACGCTGAAAATCCCAAACACCCGGAACAGCAAATTTTTTCTCAGGGAAAAAAAACCACTGGGCCGGTTTCGGGAGTTTGACGTTTCCTCCACTGTGGTGCAATGTCAGAGTTGGTATATTTAAGTAGGGGGATGTGGGTGGCACAGCACCTCATATTGGGGGGGGGGGGCCTTCCACATTAAATACTGTTTTAAGTTTTTTTTTCGTTTTTGTGGAACAGCGATTTTTTTCCCCTGGGAAAAAAATCACTGTTCCGAGTGTTCGGCATTTCCAGCGTTCGCTGAACTAGGGTTGATGAATAAGCATTCGCTTATTTAATATAGACCCCAGGAATTTTGTTCTTGTGACATTGCCTAAAAAAGGCATTATGGGGGAGGCAAGAGCCTTAGCCAGTAACCATATTCCCAGAGGTGACAGATAAAGACCATCAGTGACAAAGCCGTGTGTTCTATCTACCATGTCATCCCAGGCTGCAGCTACTGGATCCCCTTAGAATGACACCAGAAACTATGCCTATTATTGAAATCAGTCATTTTTTGATTATATTTTGGCATCATCTTAGGTGAAGGTAGTATGCTAACAAATGTGATATTTCATGTGTTTTACATCAAAATAGCATACACTGCTGATGTTGTGAGCCACATATTCATGAAATTATATCTAAATCTGACAATTGTAAACAGTCTGTTCAGGAAAAGTTCAACATTTATGTTTTATAGTGCATCTCAATTTATAATAGCAGAATCACTTTGCTAGTCTATCACAAAAAGTAATTTTGTAATTTGATGTGCAATTTTTGTAAGTAGTGTGCAGTATCACCCTTTCTTATGAAGCTCATATGGTATAGTTTAATTGATGTAATGCTGAAAATATTTACCCAAAGCATTTAAAATTAATATTGTTACAAATAAATATTTTACAAATTTTAGCAAATCTCTAAGTACAGAGCACAGTGTAAAGGTTATTTGTTGTTAACAGACGTCATATTGTAGTATTCATTCCCTGAGTCTCCATTTGATTATTGTGTGGATATGATGATGACATCGCATTGCCAGTTTAGACTCCTGGAGTATCAATGAAGGATCTGCCTTAATGTTTCATGTGGTTAAAAAAGCAAATGAACAAGTAACTCCTTCCAAATAGCTTTGACAGTTAGCAGTATTCTGTCCTATTTCTTCTTTTTATTTTGACCAGGTTTGTGGAAGAAGGGACTATTTTCAGTCATAAAGCAATGCACAAAAACAGTAGGAATCGTGACACTATTTAGGAAATGAAATAACAGAAACAAAAAATGCAGTAATGAGTAAAGCTATGCTAAACAGGTAAGCATAGTAATGTTCTAGGCAAATAATACATCCGATGTTGCAAGTATATTTTCAGATGGATAATGAGTACATTTTACAGGAAAACACTTTAAGTTAGATTAATATAAAAAAGAGCAGTGATATTAAAGAGTAGCAACAAAGGCATTAGTTGATAATTGAAGAAGGAATGGTTGAAGTGTGTTATTCAAGTACAGTATTTAAATGTCTTGATATTAATGTCTGGAATAAATTATAACTTGATGAAGATCAAAGACCCATTCATAATTCTTTATATTTTTAAGAAGATATTTCATCTCAGTTGATTAATTGGGCAAATTTATGCAATGCAGTTATGCTTTGCTTTTCAATATCTGACTTAGAGTCTTCAAAAGTGCTTTTTTAACCAGCCAATCAAACAATTCAAAGCCATTTACACATCAGTACAAATAATTTAGAAATGGATGTTGGAAAATTGCCTGTCATGTAACATAATATTTCATCCCATAATTTTGTAACAATATTTACAAAGTATTGTATTCTGGTAGGCATGCCAGCCATTGTCTGACTCCCCACCCCATACATTGCATAAATTAAACAGAAATTGTTTTGAAAGTGGCATTAAAGTCATCAGTTATCATACATGAGCCTATCTTGACTTACCCAATATAGCAGAAACAAACTAATTTTACCTAAAAGAAGTGAGTGTTGCCACATAAGACAGATTCTTTCTAAAATCAAGTGTTTCAGCTCTGCATGGTCTTATAATATTCCTGCCCAGACAGATATATTTTCTTTCACATTTGCTGGTCATAGCACTGACCTGGATTATGGTCATTATCATTCAGAAAGGTTTGTATCCCTTCTGTAGATAGCAGCTTACATTATGCCTCTTCATAAAGGAGTAGTGGGGGGCATTAGTCAACTATAACAGCCTTGAGATAACTTCAATCCTAAATACAATGAAAAAATCTGGAGTGGGTAATATATGCACAGCTGAATAGAAGTACTGAACATAATCACATTTTAAGTACATTTTCAAATGGTTTCTGATGGCTTTTTTGCACAACTGACAGATGATCACTTCAGAGACAACAGATGAGACATGGTATCAGGCCTATGACTAGATATGTCAAAATTATTCAGTACCATAAGATATGCAAGTTCTCTGGAAAGATTATCTGTATTGCCATTGTTGCACTCTAAACTGGTTTAGCAGTTTCCTGACTGACAAAATTTGCAGAGTGGGTTGTGGGCAGAAATGCTCCACAAATTCAGGGATGTCATAAAAGATCTGTAAGGCTCATAATGGGATATTAATCTTCTTCCTGTATGCAAAAACCCAACTTGATCACTGCAAAGATCTCCTAGCAGCCCATATGCTGCTGATACAAAATTTGTATTTATGGCAAAATTACACTTAGATACCAAGAAGAAACTCCAAGCTGAGTTTTCCATTCTGGAATATTGGCTGCTGGATTTTTTTTAAATTCTATTTTGCAATACCTATTTTCTCATTACCACTCTTCTGCCTTATCTATTTTCACAACACTGTGACAAAATACCTTATTCAAACAAACTGAAATATGTGGAGGTAATACTGGATAATGCATTTTACCTTGATGGGCGTGTCTTTGTAACAGCATAAAAATCCAACCAACTATTACACTGTGTTTTCACTACAGTGATTTGCTTGAGTCCCTTGTCAGTTCCTGGATTCCTAATATTCCATCATTTTTTTACGGCTGCATACTACAGATATGCATACATTTTGGGAGCATGGCCAAAGCTAAACAAATTTATGGAAAAAAATAACTTTACTTTTACTCTTTCTATCTCTGCTACCTGCCAGTCATCAGCCCACTCTCAATGAGCCAGACCATGATGGAAAAATTACCAGTTACAGGAGGTCATCATCCAGGCAGCCAGCATGGTTGTTATATAGGGCTGTAACCTCTTCTTTTGGCAGCTATGTGTACACTTGCTGATGTGATGGCATGCAACACCTTTCCCTGAGGGCATAGACATTACCACATATGCACCTTGACTGCTACCATCTGTGTGGCTTAGCAGGGACCAGTTTCACATCCCAGCAAACATTGCTTGCAAAACATCCTTTCTCTGGTAGGTTTCCATACTGCAGTGAGTCAGACCACTTCTTTCTCTTTGTTTAGGGTAAACTAGCATCGGTGCCTCATTCTTATCTTACCCAGCCTGTCTCCTTCAGTGCCTGAGACACTAATCAGGCTAAAGTTTCATGGGTCAAAGTCATGGCACAAGCACAAAGCTTTAACATTTATCTGCAGTTACCACACAGAGCCTCTCACTGTGACTCTGTAATGAGAATAGTTTGGCCTTCATTTAGAAAAAAAAATACTTCTACCAAGTAACTCATATCTACCTGTTTGTGTAGTTTATACTCATACCCATCATTTTATTATTTGTTATATTACAGCTCAGTAAATTAGATCCATGTTGGGCTTATGTGGAGCTATTTCCTCTCTTTTTAGTTAGATGTCACTTGTTTTAAAAGCACATTTCACTTCACTTAATTGGTAAAATGTTCAAGGAAAATATGTACTCCAAATCTAGTTAGACTTGTAATAATATTGTTTTTTTTTTCCACCGTCTACAATAATTTATGTGTCTATCTTAAGTATAAGTAGGCTTTTAAAATCCAACTTGACCACCAAACAAACTTACAAAAATGGGAAGAACAGAATGCTGAGAACAAATCAGGTGCTGCTACTAACTTTTATTACAAACTTTTATTTATGACATAAGCACTTTCATTTTAAAATAAAAAATAGTTCATTAGATAGTACAAATTTAAAATTCCCTCCTTAAATACAATCAAGTCACATGATTGATCAGCTTCAATGTCAGAGTCAAAAGTTTCAAAGTTTAAAGAGCCATTCCACCTTAGCAGAGTGAAATATTTCATATTACTTAAAAGATATAAAAAAATCCTTAAAATATGTATTAAAACCACAAAAAAAACAAAAAAAAAAAACACTTAAAAATACATTATCCTTGGGCTGGATTCATGAAGGCTTGCATGGAGTCTAAGAGTAGAGTAAGACTCCATGCAGCCAACATGTCCGCCGAGCGATCAAGGAACAGCTGGTAGGAGTGTGCAACAGAGCTCCTAAAACGAGTCTTACACGGACAGGGCTTGGATATGCAAATTACCTCAATTGCAGGCGAAAGTTATGCAAATGAGGTAAATTTGCGATCCAGGAAACCCGAACCTGTCCAAGTAAGAGTAGTGTTATTTGCAGAAATGTACTCCATTGACAACTGAGTATGGTTCTGCAAATAGCAAAACGGAGCCGTGGCAGCTCCAAAAAAGGATGCATCCAGTTGAGGAAGCATGCCAATGGCCAAAAATACAGCATGCCAATGGCCAGAAATACAGCCATTGGCAATGTTCACCGATGCAAAATAAAAATAAAATATTTTTTTTTATACCGATCTTCGGTGTTTAAGTGTAGCGCAGCACCACACAAACTCGCTGCACTCTAAAAACCAGAAAACCAATAATTAAAATCCACAAATGTGAATGGCAGTCTGAAGACAACATGGCTACCGAGTAGAGGTTGCTAAGGGGGGAAGTTCAGTCTAAGAGATGAAACCAAGCATTAGTAGGCAATCCTATGCAAATGAGGGTTAGGATAGTGAATCCCAAGTTTACATACCAAATGAGCACAGTCAGTGGAGTTTAGGAGTAGGATAACGGGAGTTACAGAGTAGAAGATAGGTGACATCATGAGGGGGATATGTATGAAAGAAGTGAAGCTCATTGGAGCAGAGTGGCATATGTCTGCTGTCAGTTACACATCACTGGAAGAGGTGTGTCAACAGGTAGCCTAGCTAAAGGCAAGAAATTGAAGGTGTATGCCGTGGATAACACTAAAGTTTCTTGCTGAAGTGCCTGCAAAGTGTATGCACGTGGGTGTGTGCCTGTATATCCGAGTAAGACTGTGTGTGCGCGTGTACGCCTGTGTACACGCGTTTAAGTTGGAGTAAGCATGTCTAAGGCTGTTTAAAGTTGTGTAAGCGTGTTTGCGCCAGTGTGCGTGCATTTTAGCAAGAATAAGCAAGTTTTAGTCCGTGTAAGCATGTGTGCGCGCGTGTGAGCTGGTGTGCGCGTGTTTGCGCTTGTGTGCACTGCGCTGCCCCCCTGAGGAAACAGAAAGGAAAAAGGAAGCACAACAAATAGTAGGAAGTTAACCAGGGAGTACTAGCAGAGCTAACAGGTGAAAACAATCAGAATCAGGCAATTACACAGGCAGTACACTAGCCCAGCCCAGCACTTAAAACTCTGCAAACAACATTCCACTATATTTCTCTCAAGAGACACTGCAACACTGCAGTAAGCTAATAGAAGTGAATACTGAAAAAGCTTTACTAAGACAAAGAAATGTTAGGGGCTGCCATTGCTGTTATAAGGCGACATATGCAACATGCTGAGGGTGGTGACAATGCGAATGCTGCTGGACAACCCACAGTGAGGAGACGGAGAAGACTGTACAGGCCCATGGTAACCTATCAGGGGCTACATGAGCTGGAGATAGTGGATCACTATAGAGTGGACAGAGACCTCTTGCAGCAAATTGTTTAGCTGTGCAGGCCACGCCTCACACAGAGAACCAACAGAGGGGAACCCATCCCAGTGGAAACCAAGGTATGTGTTGGCCTAAGAATATTAGCAACAGGTACTTTCCAGAGACCAACTGGTGATATGATGGGGATATCACAGGCATCAGCATCCAGGGTACTGCACCAGTTCCTGGATGCCATGTCAGCACATGTCGGTGATCATGTATATTTCCCCAATTCCCGTGAGGTATTGGCCAGCAATATGCATCTTTTCAGCAAATAGCGGAATTCCCTGAGGTAGTGGGTGCAATAGACTGCACGCACATACACATCAAAGCACCAGCCAGTGAGCGGGGTAGGGTCTACTTCAACTGCAAGGGCTTCCCCTCCATCAACTGCCAGGTTATGTGTGATGCCCAGGGCATAATACTGAATGTGTGTGCTGGCTGCCCTGGAAGCGACCATGATTCCCATATCTGGCATTTGACACAGCTGTACCAGATATTTGCCAATGGGGACATCCCTCATGGTCACCTAGTGGGGGATGCTGGCTATGCACTGGAGCCGTGGCTGATGACACCCATCAGAAACGCACACACACCTGAACAGGAACGCCATAATGAGGCACACGCACAAACATGAAATGTAATCAAGCGTGTGTTTGGCCTGCTCAAGTCACGGTTCCTGTGCCTGGACACATCTGGTGGAGCCTTGCAGTACTCACCGACTACATGTACCCAAATTGTCATGGTATGTGCTATGCTACATAATATGATCCTGTGAAAGCAGCTGCAGCAGGAGTAGCATAGGCCTGGGCCAAACAGCCCCCCACCATTGCCAAGGCCATCACAGGCAGACCATGACTCGGAGCAGGAACAACCTGAGCCTGCCCCAATAGGCAGAAGGAGACTTGCCCAGTATGCTTTAGCCTTGGCAAAGAGGCAATGCATAGCACATACACTGGCTCAGTAGGAACCCTGGAAATGATACCTCTCTCTGACTCGCACATATAGTAAAAGGGATGCCTAACTTGACACTACCTGTTTCCAAACATGTATAGGGAGTGCAGTATGTGCATCCGACATAGGCAGCCCTGCAGCACCACCTGAGGCATGATTGCCATGTGTTAAGCAATATAAAGCAGTGCTAAACAGCTTTCACCACCATTTAGTATATGTAAAGCAATTGCACACACTAACACTAGCACAACTGTGGTCAATGTTGAGCAATATTGGGCAACATTCAGCAATGTTGGTTAACGTTGAGCAATGTTGGACAAGCTTGGTCTATGCTGGGCATAGCTGAACAAAAGCTAACATGCTCATATTTGCTCTACTGGCCCTTAAGCAGTCTGGTCTGCTCAGTACGAAAATGTAAAGCAGTGGCAGGCCTCAAACCCAGGAGTCTCTGCACTACAGTCATAGTACTGAACCACTAAACCATGACAGTATTGTACTGGTCAGTCTGTATGAAGAAATGTTGATAAGTCTATGCAAAGTATCTCATGGAAACCCTGCAGGCACAGCATAATCCCTGTCGAGTTATGACACAAAGGTGAGCCATGCAGTAAGAATAGAACCTGATTTTCAACACACATATAGTATAAATGTTAATATTGGTCATGTTCACACACCAACAAATGTAGCGGACTTCAGACAGCAACATACTGAAAGGTCACACTGGGCATGCTCACACACTTGAATAAATGAGACAAATGTCAGGCAACAAAACACTGAAAGGACAGACTGGGCATGCTCACACACTTAGCCCATGACTGAGTACAGCAGTGGGCCACACATATCCGGCAGTTGTATGTGTTAACCCAGGAACCTCTCACTATTCACCAATCCGCCTTGTGCACACAGTTATATGACAACAGACACATATATAATATATTGGAACCCTGTCATAATAAAATATGTTCTGCAGATACTTAGGTTGTTCATAGAAAGTGGGAAAGCAAAGAACATAAAAAAACCTGCAATCTGTATCATCAATAAACAATGTGCATCCTGAACATTACCATAGGTGCATAGGTTGATACTAGGCTATCTGCCCTAGGGCATTTATAAGCCTAGCCAGAGTGTGTTTGGCTTTCGCAGCCCTGTTAGATTTGTAGACTGTGCCTGTGAATAGTAGGTCACACAAGATAGGCCTTTTACATTTAGCAGGGACCCAGAAGAGATCCCAGGGGTAAACATACGATCACCCATCCACCCATCAAGATGTCTCCTGTAGGGGGTCAGTGGGGGGGCTCTGTCTATGCGGGACTGGGATCCCATTCCAGAGTGAGAGGAGCCTCTGGGATATGAATGTGTCCCTCCAGCATGTCCTATTAATATCTGTGCTGAGGTGTAAGTCCCTGGAGCATGTAGCTCTAAGGGATCCGGATATCCTGAGGTGGAGCATGTCCATTAATACTGTGTTGGACATGGCTGTAAACAACAGGCAGAGATCGCATCTGAGTAGGCGGTAAGTGACTGAGTAGAGCTGGAGTTACTTTAGCTGAACTGCACAGGGCATCTGTGTGAGTCCCTAGATCCACTTGATGAGGTACTTTTGTGACCATTACAGTTGCTGCAGGTGTCAGGTAAGGTACATCCCAAATGGGGCATTGTATCCAATCATGGTCTTGATGAGTATAGGGGCACAATGACTTTACTTGATCTAGATGTGAAACCTTTTGGGATAAGGTGGGCTATATAGAAGGTCTGTCTAACCACTTTGGCAATGTGATTGTCAAAGGCAAGATTACTAACTACTCATGTCCCCAAATCCCTAACTACTTCTACCGTACTTAATGTATTAACACCTATGTAGTAATGTGTGAGCACTTTGTTATTCCCAAAGGGGATGACTATGCATTTAATGGCATTTAGCTGTAGGCCATGGCTCTGGCACCAGTTATCCATCTCTGTGAGACCCTTTTGGAGGATGCTTGTGCCAGCTGGAGAGTCAAATATGTCACCCAGTTTGCAGTCATCTGCGAACATGGCCAGCCATATTCCTCCTGTGTTAGCCTGTATGTCAGAGAAATATATACTGAACAAGAGAGGTCCCAGGACTGAGCCTTGTGGGACACCACGTGTAACTGGTGTAGAGTCAGACATGGCACCTGCAATACTTACCATGTGGGTGCTATCCCTGATCCAGTTAGCAATCCATCTTGTGACATATGTGTCAATATCTAAGCTGGTGAGCTTATGTATGATGCCCGAGTGGGGTATTGTTTTGAAGGTTTTTGCGAGGTCCAGGTAGGCTGTGTGGACTACCTTCCCTACGTCTATGGACCTGGTAACTTTTTAAAGAAGTCGACCATGTTCAAGAGGCAAGATCTGCCCACAACAAAGTCGAATTGTGTAGGATCCAGTGTCTGTAGGTTTCCAATGTCTGTGTGTATGAGTTCCATGATGATACGCTCCATAGCTTTGCAGACCAGGCTAGATAGGCTTATAGGGCGATAGTGTCCGGGGTCTGTTGTGGCACCACCTTTGTGGAGCAGGACCACTGTTGCTGTATGCCATTCCTTGGGTACATATCCTGTAGTAAGTCTGATATTGAACAGTGACGTCATGTGAGGGTTACGTTTGTCATGAAGCTTGTGTAAGATGCAGGCCGGGACACCGTCCGGTCCCATTGATGCTGTGTTGTCTGCTTTGGAGAGGGCAGCACTCACCTGATCGTCTGTGATGTCAGGAAGGCTACACTCTGTTGGGATGGACATTTGCTCATTAGGGGGGATGGGGGGTGACATTTGCACTGAACCTGTTTGCCAGGATGTTGGCAATGTCTGTGGGTTCAGTGTATGTACTGTCATTTTGCAGTAACTCACAGCATATCTGGGAGTTGGCACCCAGGTTCATGACATAACTAAAGAAGGCCTTGTGATTGTCCTTAGTGTCTGGTGCAATTTACCTTTCGAAGTGGGTCTTAGATGAATTCATGAGTGAACGTAGCTTCTTGCTAGTACTGATCAGAGATGCCTTCCCTTTTTGGGATTGTGCTCTATCATGTAGTAGCCCCCTCCTTTTGTTGTATAGCTTATTTATGGCCGGGGTCCACCAGACAGATCCCCTGACTTTGGAGGAGTGAGTCTTATTTTTATTTGGGATAGCACAATCCATGCATTCCACTATGTGTCAATAGAATGTGTTTGTAAAGGATTCAGCGGTCCTCTTCATATTTACCTCTGTCCCAGGGTCTTTGAATGATACCACCTCAGTTTTGAGAAGTGTGACATTTGCTTTTGGTAAGTTCTTCACTGAGAAACCTAGGATGGGGGTGGGGATGGGATATGGATGTCCAGTGAGATAAATGTATGGTCTGACCTTACCAATGATGGGCATACCTATGGTGTGGAATATGAGTCCCCATGTTGGTGATGATCAGGTACAATATGTTTTTCCCTCTTGTGGGTGTGGTGACCAGTTGTGACATAGCATTTGGGTTTAGAAATTCTAGCAACTGTTGGGCGATGGTGTTGGGGCTTGAGTAGTATTCCCAGTCAATGTTTCGGTAGTTGAAGTCACCCCATATAATGGTGTTTGTAGAGACCATCATATTCTCCAGTGTTCCCAAGAAAGCTGAGTGGGGTTCCTGAATTTGGGAGAGTGGTCTGTAGCAGGCTACAAACTGAAAGGCAGTATTTCCCACTGTTAGTTGCACATGTATGGTCTCTGATGCTTCCTGCAGTGCTACTAACCTGGAGGTGTCTGTATCTGTGATGTATACAGATACTCCCCCTAAATTTGTTGGTCGGTCCGAGTCTTGTGGCTGAAAAGCATAGTATGAAGTATAACCTGGTAGTGCTGGTGTGCTTTTGGGTGCCTGAACCATGTGTCCGTTACTGCACAGATATCAACATTCTCCATACTGAGGAGAGTCTTGAGTGCGTGCATTCTGAGGTCTAGACATCTGGTGTTGAGCAGCATTACCCGTAGTTTCTTTTACCTTGTATTGTCTATGGAGGTGGGTTTGTCTTTTGAGCCTTGCCCAAAAAAGGCACTGTGGGGGTGGCAACAGCCTTAGCCAGTATTCGAAAGTCCAGGGGTGACAGGTGCAAGCTGTCCATAGCGAAGCTACGTGGCATGTCGAGCATGTCATCCCAGGCTGACAGACACTGGATCCCCTTTGAATGACACCAATATGTTAGCCAACTGTTACAATTGATCAGCTTGTCTGTATACTGTGCCATCGTTCTTGCTGAGGGTAAGATGCTACACAAGGTCAGGGTCATACTGGCCTGGGTTACATGATCAGAGAGCTCCTCTATGTCTCTTGTCATGTAGTCCAGGGAGGAACATCTGAGGTCATTCACACCAGCATGGACAATGATGGAGCCATATTTGTACCTGCTTTGGAGTGACCTCAGTGCATGTGTAATGTGGCAGAACCTGCTACCCAACAGACAGCTCAAAGTGTCCTTCTCCTTGTTCAGCCTGGTGAGTGTGACGTCAGTGTGTCTGACAATAGAGTCACCTATTACAAGTGTATTAGGTGTGTTGTTTAGGCCTAAGGGCAGTGACTGTGTGGCACACTGACTTTGTGAACCATGTGATATGTGGGTATTGTTGTGGGGTAGCAGTTATTTGGGTGTCTGCTTAGGAGGTCTCTGCTGCTTAGGCAGATATTATTTAGAGCCTCCGAGTATGTATTTGTAATGTAATGTATTTTGTTTGCTGTCACTATAGGTCTATGTGAGACTGGATTTGTGGTGTGTGTAGTTACCTTCACCACCTGATAGACTGTGCCGATCATGGGTCGAGAGAGCTCAGCCTCCTGTTTGTCTATATAGTTGCATCTCTCACATATATCTGAGTTTGTTGAGAGGAGGTGAGGGTTGTCTGTGTACATCAGGAAGTTGTAACATTGCCTCAAAAGTCCCATATTCACCAACTGGACTGGAGAGTATACACGAAACCAACCTTTGGACATGGCAGGATATTATGATGACATAATCTCTGTTGACTGATCAAAAGGGATCAGTAGGGTGTTAAGTGTGTAAAAGAGTATAACAAGGGTTTAGTGCTCAGGTTTGTTGGTGTTTTGGAAAGATTATCTGCGAAGGAGTCCAGACAGAACCATGACACTTCCTTCAGCTATGTCATACATAGCAATGTACACTCATATATGTCCTAAGTCAGGGCCAACTGTACCTGACTGACAATGCCGACATCCTGTCAGACAGGCCCATACATACATACTCACCTCCCACTGACAAAGGTCCTATCATCATACCAGGAGATATCACATGTAGAATGGGTAAACAGCTCCTTCCAAAGCCGAAAACATGGCATCAATTGGATTACATTGTTTCCCTACATGTGTCATAAGTGAACTACAGAACAAACAGACCCTGCACCTGAACAGTCTGTTGAGCCTCACCCTCTCTATAGGATCTGAAACTGTTGAATGTGTTACAGCAACATATGGCACACCCCACAAGTGTTGGTGCAGAACAGACCATGGGAACTATAGTCCTATAAGCCTATGACGTCTGATCTGCAAGGCCATTGAGTCCATCATGATTAAAGTCATAAACAGAGCTATTGGAAGCCGACAAACACACAGCCCTAGCAATTGTGGTATGATTATGGGCAAATCATGGTTCCCAAACCTGCTAGACTGTTTGCAAGGCAGCCACCCAGGACACACATCACTGAAGGGAGCTACACATGTCCCACATAGACTCTGAATAGTGCTTTATCAACATCACAGACACATGTTGTATCCACAAAATCAACAACCTGTGCATAAATATGTATTGTCATATGAAGGAATGGCAATTTGTCCACAGAGAGATCACACAAGCTAAGAATTGTGGAGTCCTGTTCAAGCTGTTAACACCTGCTGACTCACATGGTTCATTCCTGGGATTGCATAAAACAAAGTGCACACACATTACCATGTCCAATCTGATGATGTCAGCATCCTACAAATATAGCAGGAGAAAAGAAAACACCCAAAAAATCATATAGCGTGTCATGTTAATGCGTATCTCTGTAGTATCATAACATAGTTAGGTAGGGGTTGGAATCCTGCAATTGCTCAGTGTGTGAGGATGTGAGGTATGTGTGTGTGTGTGATTCCCTTTGAGAGGAGTTTCCTTTTTGGAGACTAGGAAAACACATTAAAAGAGGTAAACTCCTCTTTGGCATGTCTGATGATGTCAGTATCCCACAAATACAGCAGTGGAGATAAAAGCTCCCAATCAAGCATATAGCGCATCATGTTAATGCGTATCGTTCTAATATCATAACATAGTTAGGTAGGGGGTTTGAATCCTGCAATTGCTCAGTGGGGGTGGTGTGTGTGTGTGTGTGTGTGTGTGTGTGTGTGTGTGTGTGTGTGTGTGTGTGTGTGATTCCTTTTGAGAGGAGTGCCCTTTTAGGAGACTGAGAAAACACATTAAAAGAGGTAAACTCCTCTTTGGCAGGTCTGATGATGTCAGTATCCCACAAATACAGCAATGGAGATGACAACTCCCAGAAAAATATATAGCGCGTTGTGTTAATGCGTTTCTCTTTAGTATCATAACATAGTTAGGTAGGGGTTTGAATCCTGCAGTTGCTGAGTGTGTGTATGTGACACTGTTGGTCAATGTGTTGTGGGTTTTGCTTTTACAACTGTATGACATATCAGTAAAACAACAGTATGTGCATTGCACACTTCAGGTATCTGTGCGGCAAATACATATATGTACATGTGACCTCAATTGTTATCTGTGTGGCATATACATATATGTACATGTGACCTCAATTAGTTCATAGGTGTGAACCCTGCTTTCTACACGAATACATCTATTACCATTGACAGTCTGTGCTGCTGCTTCTCAGACCATAGGTCACATATGTATGTATGTGGCAAGGCCAGCCACTGTAGTGATCTGTGGCCTAGGTCATCTGTGTCACGCACACCCATGAAAGTTTCTATAGAATAGTGTGAGTGAGGGTTCATCCCTGGGGTATATGTCAGACATGTTCAAACACAACACAGTCTGTCAATAATGGCCATTCATTATAGGTGTACAACACCTCCATGGATATACATACAGACCCCTTCTTGCTTATGTGATGCACTGAGGGACATCAGCATACCTTTGGAAATGTGAATACCAAAGGACAGGTGACATAACATGTGGCTGTATGTACACATCGGTACCCCTGCTACATGTTGTGGGCTACTAACAATGTGGTACTGTCAGGATACTATGTATAGTAAATGTGGATGACTATGCTATAGTTGGCTTATGGCATGGGTTGGTCAGCAAGTATCTGTCTGTATGATACCCTTGTGGAGGATAAGTGTCTCATCCGTAGAATGCATTGTAAGCCACTGTATGCATTACCAGATCTAGACGGACATATCCCTAGTGTGTTTGCTTGTACCTAGGATGGCTACATGCCAAACAAGAGTGGTCCCAGGAATGGGTGGCGGGCAATACCACTGGTTACTGGTATAGTATAGTACCAGAAGGACTCAAATGCTACTGTGTATCCTACATCTGTGTGTCAGTTGTCAAGACATCATCTAACGATTGGGTAAAATCAGGCTGTTGAGGTTATGTATACTACCAGAATGCAAAACAATGACCGATATAAACAGTATCACACACAGCATAGTGTCAAACCATGTCATACGCACATGTGTATCCAAGTTGTAACATATGTGTAGTAAAATGCATACTGGCCACCAATAGGAAATATGAAGTGTTAACACTGTGTAATACAGGGCATGTCACCCTTCCCATGTGTCCACTATGCACATACATGCAGACAGTGCACCTCCACCATGTTCACAAATGTACACCTGCAAATGTGTACTGCACATATCACACACATGTACCATCCACTCACCAACACATGCTGCCAGTACTGCACACATCAGCCAAGTGGCACATGGGTGGACAATACAGTCTTGGAATTAACACTGGTGTAAACAATACTACATTGATAATCATAGCTTTAATGCATCATGACTGCTCAGATATACCTACAAGGATATCAGCACACTTTTCTGTTGACAACATGCTAACATTGCTACACTGCTATTAGGTCACCCTGTGCATCAGCACCATGTAAGCCTGTTCCTGCATCATTGTCACAGATGTCAGGAGGTGGCACAGTTTCATCATATGCACAGGGTGTGTTATTGGTTTGCCAGATCCCGACAATGACCCATCCAATCAACATGTGTGTGTGTGTGTGTGTGTGTGTGTGTGTGTGTGTGTGTGTGTGTGTGTGTGTGTGTGAGAGACAACAGTATGGGTCAATGTTGGTGTAATGTGTGTGTGTATGTGTTAGCCCTAGGTGTTTGGTTTATGTGTGTGTGTCTGCATGCACACAGTTCCACCTTGTGGCTGCCAAATACCGGAGGCTGTGGGACAGCCACGGATTGTACCTGCCAGGCTGTACAGATCACTGTCTCCGGCCAAGGACACAGTACCTGTGCCTGCCAGGGGTGCCACGGACAGTATCGGGTACTAAGCCAGACTGGGTACAATCGTCAGAGGCAGAGGGATGTCGACTGGACCCATGTCCCTGCTGGGACTGGCCAGAGCCACGTGCACGTGGTTGTCTAAGACGGTCTATTGACAGCCCAGCCCCAACATTGCTGGGGCTGGTACTGCCACTACGGGCATGGCTGGGACTTGTGTGTCATCTGCAACGACTGCCAGCTGATGATGTTGCTGGCATATGTCCACGTCAAGGTCTCAGCCGTCCTGCACTGTCCTGGACATGGACATTACATTGCAGAGGACATCTAGTGTCTCCCACCAACGTCTATTAATGACCTCGGTGTAATTACGGATGGCACCGGCTAGGTCACGGATACTGTCATTGATAGCGGTGTTGTGAGCCCTCTGCACCCTTAGTCCCTGCCTGATGCACCGTTCCATACGTGCCTGTGCCTGCATTACAGCCCGGAACATACCTGACGTTGTGAGACCTGTGATGGCACGTCTGCCAGGGGCATTACGACCAGCAGTGCTCCCACGAGAACCCCTGGACATATGCCTATGTGGTACCATTCCAGGTGTCTGGGTATGGCTGCTGTATGGGGTTGCATGTGCCATAGATACCACACTATCCTGTTCGATGCCTACTGTATGCTGTTCCTCCGCTAAGGCCATTGGTGTTGAGGGATGTATCGGCAGTATGAATGTGCACATAGATGGGGTGGACAGCTGTGTACTGTCGATTGGCGGACCAACGACAGACCCTGACAAACCTGCCTGTGCCACTACACATGTCATCATGTCCACTATCTGTGGCAGTGACTTCAGGTTCCCTGCTGCATTCATCCAACAATACCTCAGCACCTGTGAGAGGAAGACTGGAAACACACTTCACAATCTGTACAGGATGTTAGCACACATGAACACATGAACACATGCACACATGAACACATGCACACATGCACACATGAACAAATGAACACATGCACACATGAACACATGCAGACATGCACACAAATACACTACTCAGTCAAGTTGACACACACACACCAACAGCAATATGGAACATATTCATTAGTGGTTGATGGTGGAGTACAGTATCACAAGCCAAAGAGTCCTATCACACGTGTCAGCTTGCAGGCTGTGTGCTGCTCAACAGCATGCAGTGCAAGTGTGGAGAGTCCTTGTTGATAACAGTATACATGTCGTTGATGCATATTTCTTGTTCAATGATTGGCCTCACCCTGGAACACAATGTGTACATGGACTCAACATTGCTGTGCAAGTCTGAAATGCTTTCCAATGTCCTGTGCACCATCACTCATAGGTATACATACCATGGCCGGATGCACACAACTGTCAGGTGTATAGCAATGAATGCTATGTGTAGTACTGTAGTTACTGTAACTGGATGTAGTGCAGTACCATGAGCCATCATCAGGCAGCATCATGTGGTCACTCAAGGCCACTAATGCATGTCACACTGGCAACTATCTTGCTGTACCTGACTTGCACCACTTTGGCTACATTAACCATTTCACAGCCAGTTGTTACATGGGTATGTAAGGTGTTCAATAGGGAGTATTGCCGAACATGAATGTGTTGTGTGTTGAAGCGTGTCACACCGCCCCATGATAGACCTCTACCCCTCAGGTATAGTATGTGTGCTGTGTTGATGACATTTGAGATACTGGAGTATGACCTTACAGCAGGTGTCTATATATGCCGTGTGTATCATATTAACACTTACTGCATATGACAAAGTGGTGTATGTTGTGTGCATGTGTATTGACTCTGCCTACACAAGTCCACTACAGTGTACCACAATTGGTTGGGATGCTCTGTGTATTGCATGTGTTTGAGGTGGCTACTCATGTTACTGGGATGTGCATAGTCCCACAGAGAAAATGCAGAGCATGCATTATGTGTAGGTGTTTTACATGTGTATATGGCCTACAAGTCTCCTATGACATACACGTGTTATATGCTATATTAAATGTAGAACACTTACCAGCATGGGTCTGCTGTCTTGCTATCACACCAGAGGGACCTACAAGGATATGAGACAGTTTGTCGGTGTCAACAACTAAGGCATTACTGCTGTGTGTTTGCAATTTTACAGTAGTACAAGAGGTGACAGTCACAGGCATACAAATTATGTTCCAAGTTATCAGTATTGCGTGACACCAGGCTCCACATCTTCTGAATACACAGCACACATCTGATAAATGCATGTTCTAACAATTGAGTTAACAGTAGTCTACAGATATGCCATGTTACCTGCATGCTCTGTATCTACGTGCTGGGTGACTCCGACCTCCATGATGACACATGTCTGTTGTACTGGTTGGCCAGGAGCCACCATGCTGAGGAGCAGCTCTTCCACTCTGGTGAGGGGGGGATGTGTTGCTGCACCACCACCTGTGGCAAGCTGTTGTCTGTGGACATCGGAGGCATGCTGCCGGACATGTCTGATTAAATCACTGCAGTGATGGAGTACCTGCTCATAAGTCCGGTTATGCATGCCTACATCATACACCCGATGGACAACATCCTGCCACAGTGCAGTGAGCCCATGCTGGTCCTGGCTAGATCTGGAGAACAGCAGATTGTGATGATGCCTCATGGCATCAAATATGACTTCCTCCTCCTCAGGGGAATAGGCAGGTTTCCTGTTCTGAGACATATCCCTGGAAGACAATAAAACAGTAATTGTGAGCAAGTCATGTGGCGCACTTAACATGCTAAAGTACAGACATCAATGAAATGCCATATATAGCAACCTATTGGCTGTCAGTAGATACACACTTTTAATACCACATATGACTGCTCAGCAAACAACTGCCTGACAGTGCCTGGCATATACTATATACCAAGCCATGTTCTGCACAGCAACAAACTGAAACCAGTATGTAAGTCTATACAACAGTACATGGCACACTGTATGTGACAAAATGCACCACCTAGCCACAGGAGGTGTATATGAAGCTAATGCATGCAGACATTTGTCATCCATTGAAATAAATGTAAAGTACAGTTACAGTACTACCAGTATACCACGCTACTTGTTGATAGCAAACCCCTCAGTAACATGTGCACATTCATCACTATAGGTGGCATACTGTTGTACTACACTATACATGTTGCTAGATATGCACTTATATCCTGTGACACACATACCACCAAGGCCATGTTACAGGCATACCCACACACACATCAGACATATCTACAAGACACAAAGGTATGGCAACCCAGATTAGTTTTACCTGTGTAACATACAGTACTGTGTGTCAGCACCTACAAAACCTCATGCTTGAGGTATGTAATGTGTGAGGACTGCAGGTAACAAACAAAACAGTGTTTCCAAGCAATGTGGATGTAAACCATACTGTGCTGTTTAGGCCTACAGCTTCAGGTAGTACTACAGTTCATACGGGATTTGTATTCACTAGTGTTAACAATCAATAAGCATACATGTACTGATTTAGCCTACAATGGCACACTCCTGTCAACACCATGGGACTATGTCACACCGTATGCCATACTGCTTTTCTTGCCTAGCAACAGCATACGTATCTTTTGCTGGGATTAGAGCTACAACACTACATACCATGATATACACAGTTTCCCACTAGGCTATCACACATATACACAACTTTGACACATTTGCCTACACATTCACCATCACACCCAGTCAACCTCACATAGCAAGTAATGCAACAAGTACATGAGTGTGTGTATTGGGTCCTAGGTAGCTAATAGGCTATTATCCATAGGGCCTATGGAAGCCTAGCCATATGGTACCCTGCCCTTCAACACCCATGTAATGTAGGTCCATGTGCACCTGTCATGCAGAGCCACAAAGGTGATTCCCGGGTTGTGTTTCCTATCTCACATCCAATCATCATGATTATTCATGACAACTGCTAATGAGGACCTTCATTTGCTATTGATAGGGAGTTAGTTCCAGAGTATGGTATGTGTCTGAGATGATAATGTACCACTTCAGCATGTTCTGCTTTTTGATGTTACAGGGTTTAGATCAGTACAGTGTGTAGCTTGTATGGAGTTTAATCTGTTTATATGGAGCATGTCCAACACCTGTGGGTTTGGCATAGCTTTGTATGTTAGGCAGAGGTTGCCTCTGGGTAGGCGGTATGCGACACAGTGTATCTGTGGTTTTGTAAGACAGTCTGCATAGGGCATCTGTTTGAGTCTGGTAATACTCTTTGTGAGGTATGTGTCTGGCATCTACAGTCATTGTGGATGTCTTCTGAGGTACATACCAACAGGGCCAATGTTCTCTATGATGGGTGTTATGACTGATGAGTACAGTGGAACACTGACCTCTTTTTCCATGGATGACACACCTTTTCTGATGACATGTGGACCGTACTCAGTTTACATGACTAGTGTGGCACTGTGATTATCAATAGGGACACTACTGTCCACCTGTGTCCCATAGTCTCATCACACTTTCGGTGTTGAGTAGACTACCACCTATGTGGTAGTTCATGGGTACAGAGTTTTTAACAAAAGGGATGGCAATACGTTTACAACATTGAGCTTGAGCGTACATATGAACATCCATTGGTGTACATATAGATATACATATAGGCACATATACAGTCCACCTTTCATGGTGGGAATATCAATTATGCAAAGGTTGAGAGGGATGCAGTTATGTAATGATATTCCACAGTCTTGTGCAGAATGCATGGAAGGTATTCTCAGCCCATGTATCTTTAGCAGGACCCCCTACATGGAAGACTAAAAACCTAAGAAATCATACCCACAGCGTTTAAACACCACATGTCATATGCCAGCACTGTATGCTGTCTTGTTTGATACACACTACAACCTACATATAAATATGCACATAACAACCTGCACCAACATATAAATGTCCACCCTTCACAAACAGTTGCAGTATGTCCCTTGCTCTATGCACATGTTCAGATGCTAATTTATCAGACACATAAATATCTCTCCATATGTGTGTGTGCCATACACACACAGGGTCCACACTGTTGTAAGTCTGTACACCTCACTGATGACCTGTTGGGCCTTGCTACAGCATGGACAGTTGTCACATGTGTGCATACAGTAATAGTACAGGGAGTATATATAGCTGCAAATGCTAACATTACTATACTAGCCTGGTACAGCAGTTGCCAATGCTAAGCTACACATTATGTGACTATCATGCATGTCTTACTCTGTCACATCCAAGTTTATATAGGTGTTTGCCCTACTCCCCCAAACTGCCATTATAAGCAGTACTGTACAGACCATAGATAACATGTTCAGATGTTCGACTTATAATGCTGAGCTACAGATGTCACAGTTATGTCCCACTGCACACAGCTACACACTAATTTGTCCATGGCAGTAGTTATGCATGGCATCACTGCATACATACCTACTGCTGCCACATATGCATGTTTCAGAGTATGTAGAGTACTATTCATAAACATCTACTACTTGCCGGTAACTACAAATCTGTTACCTACCTGTTACTCACTTTCAGGTCCATCTGTGTATGCTTTGACAATTTTTTTTTTATTTATTAAGTAAAGTTTTTTACTTAAGTTTTATTATTGGTTATTAATTAAGTTTTTTTTCTTAATTAATATATTTAGGTTATAATTAAGTAAATATATTTTTTACTTAATTAAAGATTTCTTTATTAAGTAATAAAGTTTGTCACTACTCTCCAGGTGTTCTACAGTTGCTGACACTTGTAATGTAATGACTGCATGTGGGGATAGCAAGTACAGTCTGCTTTTATAGGTATCTGCGCATGTGCATGAGATGCCCTCTGCACCAATTGGTGCACAGCATTTGGTAAATGCATACAGCCTGCTGTGTGGCATTTGCAGTACTCACTGTCATAGCAACCCAATGCTATAAATTGCTAAGGTATGTAGGCGTAGCCCTTTCAGATTTCCTGCGTGGGCCCCATGCTTGTTTGCTGTGGAAACTGTTGTGTAAGTCAGAAGGTTGGTATACTTCTTATATCTGAAGCTAGAGGTGTAGACAGTGGTGTACATGTTGTACTCAGACCTGACTGTTGCCACTTGCAGTACACAGCTATCAGTGTAGAGTTTAACTCACCCCTACAAATGCTTGCACAACATTTATGTGACCATGTAGTTTCTTTTCTACTCATATAATTAACTGCCATACAAACACAGTTATTGAGAAGTATTATTTTGGCACATGAACTGTTTGTGAACTGTTATACTGTGAATATTAATGTATTCACTTCTGCAGGGTTTGTGATTTTATTGTTGACATTAGCACAGGGTTCACAGGACAACTGGACAATTCCAGTACTGTGTATGCCTACCTACATCCTTGGTAGACCCTAAACACACAAGTGTATTTAAATTGTGAGGGGGGGGATGCTGACATACAGAGAGCATTATGTATTATTGTGTGAATGTTATCTTACTGGACTTAAAGGATTGGTGTGTACCTGTTAGTTTATCAAGGCAGGTGGTCTGTCTGCATAGTTCCCAACTGTGAACCTATCCAGATGGTAGCCAGATGTTACACTGTTATTCTTTGTCTGTGCAACCCACAGGTGTTTTCATCACTAGTACAATGGCATTGTTACAGTCAGTTGCTACCAGTACATGGCTACATCCTTTTGTATTTCTGTGTTGTACTCCTACATAAGGGTATGCTTGTGGAGGTCCTACCAAAGTAATTTGCAGAGTGTGTAACAGCAGAATAGCTGATATGCCTGTGTGTTTGTGCCTCTGCCAGGCCTATGAAACACTCAGGTACATCTTTGCATGGAGTCAGGGATAGGTAGTTAAAAGTGAGGTACACCTTACACATAATAGAGACAGTAAGTGTAGACTTGAGTGAAGCAGTGCATATGGATTGGTACACCTTTTATGAAGTACAAGCGGTGTCTACTGTTATTATTGTCAGTATTCATTGTGTAATACCCCATCTTTCTGACTGACATCAGTACTTTTCAGAGGGATTCAGAGGGACACAGCTAAAATATGTTTCACAATCAGGGACATCCCTGTAAAGTAGTCACAGTTAGGTAGTATGGCCTCTGCCCTAATCAGATATGCCACTGTTTGTCCTGCTATGATACTGTGTGGGGGTTGTAAAGTGCCTCTGTAACATTATTTGCTGCTAGAATGGCTGCTTCTCATATCACACTCATGTAATGCATTCCACAACAATTGCTGGTCAAGATCCACAGAACAAGCTTTGTGTTATGGCCTTCCTATTTTTTCATTTACTTTCAGTCATTGTAATGCATGATATATTTATTTCAGCACCAAGTTATTGTATATCTGCTGTGGCTTAGTGGTAATTCATGCAGTCTCGTGTGTCAATGGTCTGTGGTTCGAGACTGACAGAGGTATTTTAGTTTGCTGCTGCACAGAGCAAGGGCCCTGACATAGAGTGATTAAGGCACTTTTAAGCAGTTGTAAGCGGGTTTGCACGGGTTTGCGCGACGCTTAGCAATACTAAGCTAAGTGTACACATGTGCACATTCGCTTAATCCCACGTACTACTGCTTAAAAGTGCTTACTCCCGCTAACCCCCTCGCTAATTTCTTTGAAAGAAAAGAAAATGGGGAGATAGGAAAGTGGTGAAAAAGGGGGCACAAAGAGGGAAAGACAGTAGGGAAACAAGCTCGGGATGTGCAGGATGGGTGTAGGGAAGGTCCAGAGCTGCCCATTTCTTTATCGGCAACAGCTGTGCATGTGCAATAACTTTGGAGTGATATTTGAAACCTTCCACCCCTGAGAGACGGGTGAGGACAACAAAGTATGTTGTACTGCCAATTGTAATTATCAGTTTACATGTCCAGCAGACATGTGTGCAAAATAGGCAGCTATGTATGGGGCGTAATTTTTTTGTGGGTACAGATTGCCCATTTTTTTTTCAGGTGAGAGTGGAAAGTGAGGTAGAGGAAGTAGGTATATTTGGGGAGGTAGGTTGGGGAGGTAAACAGACAAGACAAACAAGATGCATACAGGGGTGGTGTATGACACATGGGGTGGGTGAATACAATTGACGGGGACGGATGTTTGGAAATCGCAAGCCCATGAGCCCACAGATGGTAACAGTGGAACTGAGATCCTCACCCATGGGCAGTCACCACTGCACCTTCACAACCCCGAGGGTGGCTCTGCTGGGGGCTGCGTAGGACGGGCAGGCTCACCCGTGAGACACACCACTCTTGCCTCGAGCTGGTGTAGGGGATCAGTGACTGAACGCTGGATCTCCCTACGCACCACAACCCAGACCCTTCAAAGGGTGACAGGTGGCCCTTCTCCGCCCACGCTTGCACGGGGGGGTGAGCCCCATCCTCTGCAGTGCTTCCACCCGAAGGTGGCACAGGACCAACAAAGGAGGGGAACCCGGGCTGGGCACCGGACCTGCTGGTGCCAGGTGCACTCGCCAGCTAAGGAGGGACAGGTGGGCCTGCTGGGACCAGCCTTCTCATACTTCTGTGATTAGGTGTGTTTAATTACAACATAAACAACAGCATTCCAAATTAGTTGTAAAAGCATGCGGTAATATTCCCATTAACTCAACACATCAAGGTTCCAACAGTTGAACAGCAAGCATAACACATGCATATATTGAACAACAGTGGACATTCCAACAGCATGCAGGGATGATTGGTGGCAACAGGCCACCATGATTGCAGTGTTTGAACAGGGCACATGCATCAAAGTGAATGCAAATATATAGAACAATAGGACATATGTCCCAAAAATGTTTTGAGATTACACATACTCATTGAGTTGTGGAATTGCATTGTTTATGCACATACAGTAGGGTGTAGAAAGAAACCTCAATTAACAGCTTATAAGTACTTTTAGTCTACACTACATTCCTATTGACTGCAGGTGTATATCCCCTACATGTATTATTACACTTGGCAACATTCATTAGGTTGTGTAATGGGTTTGGCTAGTTCATTATATACCTGACCTATATCTGACATACTAACTGTCCAAGATGCAGATGTTACTGCTACATATTTATTGATTGTATTTATATTTCTTTATCTACATATCTGGATGTGTTCACATGACATTTTCACTTAGATTTGTACAGAACCCTACATTTCGTGTAGCACACTAACATTTCTAGGGATCTAATTAACAAGCTACTCATCTACCAGATTTACTTATGCATGCCAGCCAGTAACTGACTGTTGGGGACTGTATATATGCTTAACAGCTACTGGCACTTCCATCAACCACTTTAGATGGGACTGCCCAACTGTGGGTTGCCAGCACTTATTAAAACAGTACTATTTGTGTAATGCAAGGGTACAACAACATTTCAAAGTAAGTGACACAGACACACTCAAGGTTTTATACCTTTATTAATTACATTACACACTTTTCCACAGGCTCTCTCCTTTATTTGATATTACAGTGCATATGGAAGACATATTTAAGACATATTATACCTTTATTAATAGGTTAGAACACTCTTTTTCAGGCTCTCTGACAGTACATGCAGAGGAATTATTCAGGGCATTTTATGGCTGCGTTATTGGGCTACAACACTTTCTTTCAGGCTCTCTCACCTATTTTATATAACAATACATGCAGAATAATTACTAACCTGCCTGGTGGCACAGCCTTAGCAGCCTATCTGCATAGGCTTGCTGATTCGCAGCACAGACACCTGCAGCTGTGAAGTAAATGAAGGGATATTGAGACATACCGATCCATTATACAGAATCAATTAGCATGTCTTACATACTGCATTCCATGGCTACCTACTCAGTATTGGGGCATCTTGCATCCCACGGGCCTCCTGTATCCATTGGTTCAGTAGGTCCTGCTTCCGTCTCTTCAGGTCTGCATGGTGGTGATGGACCTGCTCACAAGTCCGAGGAATGCCTGTGATACTGGTGAGGTCATGAGCTAACCGGTCCCAAGCCTCTGCATTGTACTCTGTCCCTTGGAACTGGCTCTGCAGGAGTCTTGACTCATGACGGTGGACAAGGAGCCAAACCATGTATTTCGACTCCTCGATGCCCCAATGTTGCTCTCTAAAGTGTGTACCCTCTCCAGCACCAGCCATTCTAACTGCAGATGAGAGGGACAATCAGTTATGGTGAGTATTCTCGCCTATGGGGCGTAAATATGCCGCATTTCCCGCACTTTTTTGTGATTGGCCATTTTTGAAAATTCTCGGCTGACTGCAGACCTGCTTAGTAAGGGTTAATCTACCATTTATAAGTATATGTATGTTAACAGTGGCTGTTTGTCCTAAGCTGTCATGGCTTAGTGGTTCAGTACTTTGATTATAGTGCACAGAGTCCTGGGTTTGAACCTTGTCATTGCATTTTATTTTACTACTGTCCAGACAGGCTAGGGGGTGTGGCTGTGTTTAGGCAACTTTGCTCTATGTTGCTCCACGTTGCCCTATGGTGCGCTGGTTGGCACAGCGCGCACCTCCGTGCAAACCGATTGTGCTGGGTAAAGCGCTATTTAGCTATGGGCAGCTCTATTGTGCTGAGTAAAGTGCTGCTTAACTATGGGCAACTATATTGCGCTAGCTAAAGCACTGCTTAACTACGGGCAACTATATTGCACTGGGTAAAGCGCTGCTTAACTATGGGCAATTATATGTCAGCATCCTTTATAAATATATATTTTGTTTACTGATACATAGGCCATTTCAATGCTTTTTAGTAAAATTTTAATAATATACGTCAGGAATTATTTCATATACTAATTTAGAACATAAATAGGAAGGGGAGTTTTGGGACTCGAACTGCAAATGCCTCCTCTTTGTGCGAACGCTCTACCATTACGCTATTGCTATTTGGCATAATTTGCATAAACATTCCTTCTTATGCTCTTCCATGTCGGGATTGCTAACTGCAGCTAAGCAATGAGCACACACGCGCACACACACGCAAATACGGGCAGCTATATCGGGAATTAGAAAAAAAAAAATTAATGTTTTAATTTTTATAACTGTGCTGGGGGTTTACAATGTTAGGGAGTGTGGTGTTGGGTACATGGACATTTGATCAGACTCGCTCTTGTGTGTTGACATTTTGCATTTCGGACACTTGCAGGGGCGTGGACCTTTAGACTACTTGGCAGTCGGACACGCCCCCTGCTTTCCTGCATGGTCCGTGTTAGACTTGGAGTTGAGTTAGCATGCCCTCATGAATATTCATGGCACGCTGACGTCATACCGTTCAACTGCAGCCTCCGAGTAAGACTTATTTAGTCTTACACGGAGGGTTTGTGAATATGGGGGAAAATAAATTGACATACAAAATTCACGGACTATACTTTCACCTGATAAAATATTAAGGCATCATCAGTCAGTGAAAACTTCTTTAAGCTGTATGTAAATAATACTAGATCTTAAAGTCAATCATTACATCATTCCCTGCCATGTTAAATTATATAATATGAAGAATAAAATCTCTAATAAATAAATAGTAAAAATGTTAAAACAGTTAAAAGTTAAAAATGAGATATCTGGAGTGCAACTCTAACCTGTTGTAAAAATGGTAAATGAAACAAATCTTTGCAAAAGGTAGATCATAATCACTTTAAACCAGATAAAACATATCCATCAGGTATAAACTTCACATAAATGAATTCAAACATCTTTTGCTCTCTTTTTTAGAACACACAGCAGAGATGTATTCACATTGATGCCTGGCTTCTCTTTGGCATTTATTTTGACAGAATTCTGGAGCATATTAGGGATATAAGAAAAAGAAAAGAGACCAGTGCTTGCAATGAGTATAAACATTTTTTTTTCTGAAAGACAAAACAAAAGTAGGAATGAAAGGGCATGACCCTGAATTAGAACCTTAAAATAAAGAGTTAGAATGGCAACTTAGATTAATTGCCAAAGAGAAGCCAGGTATTAATGACAATACATCTCTGTTGTGTGCTCTAAAAAGGAGAACAAAAGATGTTTGAATTTATTTATGTGAAGTTTATACTTGATGGATATGATTTGTCTGATTTAAAGTGTTTATGATATACCTTTTGCAAAGATTTGTTTCATTTACCATTTTTACAACAGGTTAAAGTTGCATTCCCAATATCTCCTTTTTAACTTTTAACATTTTTACTATTTATTTATTAGAGATTTTATTCTTCATATTACATACTTTGACATGGCAGGAAATGATGTAATGATAGACTTTAAGATCTGGTGTTATTTAAATAGAGCTTAAAGAAGTTTTAACTGACTCTTCTTCTTTTGGCTGCTTCCGTTAGGGGTCACCACATCAGATCAACTGTTTCCATTTCTTCCTGTCCTCTGCATCTTGCTCTGTCTCAACAACCACCTGCATGTCCCCTCTCACCACATCCATAAACCTTATCTTAGGCCTCCCTCTTTTCCTGTTACCTGACAGCTTCATCCTTAGCATCTTTTTCCCAATATACTCTGCATCCCTCCTCAGCACATGTCCAAACAAACGTAATCTTGCCTCTCTGTCTTTGTCTCCAAACCTTCCAACCTGGGCTGACCCTCTAATATTCCTAATCCTAATCCTAATTAATTCCTAATCCTGTCCATCCTCGTCACACCCAGTGCAAATCTTAACATCTTCAACTCTGCCACGTCAAGCTCTGACTTTTGCCTTTTTGTGAATGCCACTGTCTCCAACCAATATAACATAGCTGGTCTCACTACCATCTTGTAGACCTTCCCTTTCACTCTTACTGGTACTCGTCTGTCACAAATCACTCCTGACACTCTTCTCAACCCACTCCATTCTGCCTGTACTCTCTTCTTCACCTCTCTTCCACACTCACCATTACTCTGAACTGTTGAACCCAAGTACTTAAACTCATCCACCTTCCCCACATCTACTCCCTGCATCCTCACCATTCCTCTATCCTCTCTCTCATTCACACTGATGCCTTAATATTTTATCAGGGGGAAGCGCTTAGTCCGTGAATTTTGTATGTTAATTTATTTTATGTTTTCATAGTGTGGAAACATTAAAGTGAGTTATTTTTCTTTTCCACAGGCAATGGTTTTCTTATTTTTCCATTATTTGTGTTTTAAGTCATCTGTGTGGTGGTTTGAAGCAGCTATATTTCCTGGTTTTGAGAAAGAACCTAGCCTGCGTGTGATGGAAGGGCCCCAAATGCTTGAAATGCTGGTGGGTGAATTAACATCAGCAGTAAAGGAACTGACTTCCAATATTAACAAAATTCGACAACATGGTGAAACAGATGGAATTAATATTACAAACACACAATAAGCTCTATTAACTTTGCATACTCCTCCAGTGAGTGTTGTTAAAATCAGACCCAGTAATGTGAATGCAACACCCCCCAATGGAGATATAGTACTTGGTTTGTTCCAAGTGCCTGCACTACAACTTTCAGAACAACAAAGGGAACAGCATACTTAATATGGCTCCCTAAAAACACAGCTCAATTTGTTTGAATGTTTAAGCAAGTAATACAAGTCCCTGCAGCTGGATAATGAATTTCTGATGAAATCAATCACAATGAAGCAGGTTCCCAAAGGTCTTTGCCTCTGGAAGTTCCCTGGGGGTACAGTTAAGGATTGAAATATGCCCAGGGAGCTTTTAGACTTATTTGATAGAACTATTTTGGAATTAATGAATATTTTGAGAAAAGACAATGAGCTGAAGTTGCAGAAACTGGAACAAGAGATAAAAACTTTAAATCATAGCATAACCAGTGACTTATTGTTCCAAGTGCAAATAGCTACCTATCATAAAATATTTAGTGATATGGACAAGTTCAATTCAGTACATATTAAGAGGAAAGAAAACAAACTTCAAAGAGACAGAAATTACTATTTAAATCACAGCGCTTACCCTGTACCCCCACCTCCAGTTAGCAACAGTGTCAATAATGTAAATGCTAGTTCTACTGTCAATGAGGTGAATACCAATGAAGTCAGACAGGTAGGACAGGTACAGAATTAATATCTTTTAGAACAACCACCCTGAGCCACTCAGAACACCTGTTGAACCAGAGACAACAACAGGGCCAACAACAAGGCTCCCATTGGGGAGGCGGACAAAGAATACCATACAGGGGGAGACAATGATTGAGGGAGAGAGGAAGGGGGAGAGCTCAATATTAACTGAGTTATCAGCTAACTTGGATGTTACAGAAAATAGCAATGTTCCTTCACAAATGATATGTGACACTGAAATGACTGAAATGGAAATGATTAATGCTTTGGACAGTAATGGTTTTATTAAATTTTAAAATATATCGATTACAGATTTTGTTGAAGCTGATGCATGTGTTTTACAAGCTGATACTTTTTATGCTTATGAAGGTGACAATATGAAGGTACAAGCACAGGCAGAAACAGCATTTAATGATGGCAGTTTAATACCTAGTGCAAGCTTAGAAGTGAACTTAACGGGTATCAGTACAGGCACCATTTACAATTTACCAGATTTTACTTTGAAAAATGAACATGTTCATGTTTTAAGGAAAGGATTTAGTTTTGTTCCTGAATTCAAGGTAGACATATCAAAATTGTTAATTGACCTTAAACTATTCACATGACAGTTGAATTTAAGACTGTATTTTTATGACAGAAGCAATGAGGTTGAAAATAGCTCAAACAGTCTTAAACGCAAAAGTATTTTTATACCTACTAGCAAACCTGTTTAATACTTTTGAGAGGTTGGTAGAAAATGATTTTAGACATACATTAAAAATGGACAAATCAAATTTTAGTAATTCAACAAAGGAAGAGAGAGACTGTGTCTGAATGGTTTAGTCAGAAATAAAGAATATAGAGGGATGAAGCCGGACAAGGGTAGGGGGATAGTATTAATGAAGCAATTTGACTATGTTTACAAAATGTATGAGCTTCTAAATAATGAAGAGACATATGAAAGGGCAACAATAAATGAGATTAATATGGCATACAGGAAACTAGACATGATGTTGTGAGACCTATGAAAGGACAACAATAAATGAGATTAATATGGCATATAGGAAACTAGACATGATGTTGTGAGACCTATGAAAGGAAAACAATAAATGAGATTAATATGGCATATAGGAAACTAGACATGATGTTGCTCGATGCCCTATATCAAGGCTCATGGATACCTGAGGAATTTGAGTATTTTAGGGTGGCGACACCAATTATCCCAATAATTTTTGGGATCCCCAAGATACACAAAAATCAGAGTGATCCCCCTTTTAGACCAATTATGGTGGCAATGGGCTCTAAGACAGAATCAATAGCAGCCTTTATTTATCATCACTCTAAGGCAGCTCTCAAGTCCTTTACTTATATCTTGAAAGACTCATGGCATTGCCTAGATTTATTGAGAACAATACCTAGTGACAAGAACTTTGTGTTTGTCAGAAATGGTGTAATTAATCTCTTTTCTGTTATACCTCATGAGGTAGGCTTGGATTATTACACTTAAAGCTTGACACCGAGTGGGTTGTTGGAACAAACCAGGATTAACTCACTGGTGGACCTGGTTGAAATGGTGATTATCAACATTTTTCTGTGTTTTGAGAGTGAATACTTCAGGCAAAAAACAGGTGTGGCTATCGGCGCAAAGTGCGTCCCGATTTTTGCCATCCTTGTTTTAGCTGAATGGGAGAAAAGGGAGGTATTCAACTCAGTTTACATGAACAAAATGTTATCTTATCATAAATTTTTTTATGATATCCTTATTCTGTGGACAGGGGTTTCTAAAGAGCTGTTAAGATTTATAAATTATTTGAACACAACGACTGATTTTTTTTAAGATTTACATATAAGACCAACAGGAAAAATATTGATTTCTTAGATATTTTTTGAGCAAAAACAGTTTAAGTGGAGAACTCTGTTACAGCATTTTTAGGAAAATAAGTTATACAAACACACTCCTAGAATATCATAGTTGCCATCCTTTTCATTAAAGATGGAGTGTCATTAAAGGCCAAATGGTTAGAGTCTCCAGGTTGGTCAGTAATGATGATGAATTTTTACGTGAGATGTCTACTTTGGAATTTTCAAAGAAAGGGGCTATCCCATTAAGTTTCTGGCATCAGTTAAAAAAGAAGCTATAAAAAATTATTCTAATAGAATTAGCCCCATTTTAAGAAATGGGATGAATACTATAATGATGGTGAATGTAGAAACAACTAAGAATGATGTTATGGTCTTATGGTCTTGCAGTACAATCATTTAGCGCCAGATTTGGCAAAACGTTTATGCAGGATATGGGACAGCGTGCTTAACTCTGAATTGAAAAACAAATTAGGTGCAAAACCTAAAGTTGTGTACAGCAGGGCAGAAATATCAAGGAAATACTTGAACGTGTCAATGAAAAGTTTAAAAAGACATACATCTCTAGGATGAGCAAATGTGGGGCATGCAGTAGTTGTAGGTTTATTAATGATAGTCCTTACTAACTAGTGAAACATACAACAGGACACTGCAACTGCAATACAAAAGAAGTTGTATATATTGCTACATTTATGTCATGCCCTGCAGTCTACATAGGCAAGACCATCAGGACGTTACATGACAGAATTCTGGAGCATAATAGGGATATAAGAAAATGAAAAGAGATCAGTGCTTTATACATGCACACTAGAGAATGCAATGAGTATAAAAAAATTATATTTTTTATGATAGACAAAACAAAAGTAGGAATGAGAGAGGGTGACCCTGAATTAGAACTTTTAAATAAAGAGTTAGAATGGCAACTTAGATTAAATGCCAAAGAGAAGCCAGGCATTAATGACAGTACATATCTTGTGTGTTTTAAAAAGGAGAGCAAAAGATGTTGGGATTTATTTATGTAAAGTTTATACTTGATGGATATGTTTTATCTGGTTTAAAGTGTTTATGATCTACCTTTTGCAAAGTTTTGTTTCATTTACCATTTTTACAGCAGGTTAAAGTTGCCTTCCAGATATCTCATTTTTAACTTTTTACTGTTTTAATATTCTTACTATTTATTTATTAGCGATTTCATTCTTCATATTCCATAATTTGACATGGCAGGAAATGATGTAATGATCAACTTTAAGATCTGGTGTTATTTAAATAGAGCTTAAAGAAGTTTTCACTGACTCTGATGATGCCTTAATATTTTATTTGGCGGAAGCGCTTAGTCCGTGACTTTTGTATGTTAATTTATTTTATGTTTTAATAGTGTGGAAACATTAAAGTGAGCGTTTTTTCTTTAACACGGGCAGTGGTTTTCTTATTTTTCCATTATTTGTATTTTAAGTCATCTGTGTGGTGGATTGGAGCAGCTATATTTCTTGGTTTTGTGAAGGAACCTAGCCTGTGTGTGATGGAAGGGCCCCAAACGCTTGAAATGCTGGTGGGTGAATTTACATCAGCAGTAAAGGAACTGACTTCCAATATTACCAGAATTCAACAACATGGTGAAACAGATGGAATTAATATTACAAACACACAAGAAGCTCTATTAACTTTGCACACTCCTCGATAGTGTTTTGTTAACATCAGACCAAGTAATGTGAATGCAACACACCCCAATGGAGACAGAGTACTTCGTTTGTTCCAGGTGCCTGCACTGCAACTTTCAGAACAACAGAAGGAACAGTATACTGAATATGGCTCCCTAAAAACACAGCTCAATTTGTTTGAATGTTTAAGCAAGAAATACAATGTAGAAACAACTAAGAATGATAGAATAGTCTTACAGTACAATCACTTAGCCTCAGATTTGGAAAAAAAGTTTATGTAGGATATGGGACAGCGTGCTTGACACTGAATTGAAAAACAAATTAGGTGCAAAGCCTAAAGTTGTATACAGCAGGGACAGAAATATAAAGGAAATACTTGAATGTGACAATGAAAAGTTTAAAAAGACATACATAGGATGAGCAAATGGGCATGCAGTAGTTGCTGGTTTATTAATGATAGTCCTTATGTGACTATTGAAACATACAACAGGACACTGGAGTGTCCTGGATGCTGCAATTGCAATACAAAAAGAGTTGTAAATATTGCTACATGTGTGTCATGCCCTGCGTTCTACATAGGCATGACCATCTGGAAGTTACATGACAGAATTCTGGAGCACAATAGGGATATAAGAAAATGAAAAGAGACCAGTGCTTTATACACGCACACTAGAGAATGAAATGAGTATAACAAAATGCATACTTTTTGTAATAGACAAAGCAAAAGTAGGAATGAGAGGGGTTGACCCTGAATTAGAACCTTAAAATAAAGAGTTAGAATGAAAACTTAGATTAAATGCCGAAGAGAAGCCAGGCATTAATGACAATATATCTCTGCTGTGTGTTCTAAAAAGGAGAAAAAATGATGTTTGAATTTATTTATGTGAAGTTTATACTTGATGGATATGTTTTATTTGGTTTAAAGTGTTTATGATCTACCTTTTGCAAAGATTTGTTTCATTTACCATTTTCACAACAGGTTAAAGTTGCATTCCAGATATCTCATTTTAACTGTTTTATTATTTATTATAGATTTTATTCTTCATGTTTCCTAATTTGTAGAGCTTAAAAAAGTTTTCACTGAGTCTGATAATGGCAGAATATTTTATCAGATGGAAGCGTATGTTAATATTTTATGATTTAGTAGTGTGGAAACATTAAAGTGAGGGCGAAAAATAACAAAACCAGAAAACCAATAATTTACAATGCAAGAGAATGGCAGTCTGAAGACAACATAGCTACTGAGTAGAGGTTGCTAAGGGGGGAAGCTCAGTCTAAGAGATGTAACCAAGCATTAGTAGGCAATCCTATGCAAATGACGGTAAGGATAGTGAATCCCAAGTTTACATAGCAAATGAGCACAGTCAGTGGAGTGTAGGAGTAGGATAAGGGGAGTATCAGAGTAGAAGATAGGTGACATCACGAGGGGGTATGTATGAAAGAAGTGAAGCTCATTGGAGCAGTGTGGCATGTGTTTTCTGTCAGTTACTCATCACTGGAAGAGGTGTGCCAACAGGTACCCTAGCTACAGGCAAGAAATTGAAGGTGTATGCCGTGGATAACACTAAAGTTTCCTGTTGAAGTGCTTGCAACGTGTTTGTGCATGGGTGCGCGCCTGTATATCCGAGTAAGACTGTGTGTGCATGTGTGCACCTGTGTGTGCGCGTTTAAGCCGGAGTAAGCATGTCTAAGGTTGTTGAAATGTGTGTAAGCGTGTATGTGCCTGTGTACGCAAGTTTTAGCAAGAATAAGCAAGTTTTAGTCTGTGTAAGCATGTGTGCGCGCTTGTGAGCTGGTGTGAGCGTGTTTGCACTTGTGTGTGCGGCGCTGCCCCCCTGAGGAAACAGAAAGGGAAAATGAAGCACAACAAATAGTAGGAAGTTAACCAGGGAGTACTAGCAGAGATAGCATGTGAAAACAATCAGAATCAGGCAATTACACAGGCAGTACACTAGCCCAGCCCAACCCAGCACTTAAAACTCTGCAAACAACTTTCCACTATGTTTTTCTCAGAGACACTGCAGAACTGCAGTAAACTAAGAGAAATGAAAACTTAAAAAGCTTTACTGAGACAAAAAATGTTAGGGGCTGCCATTGCTGTTATAAGGCAGCATATGCAACATGCTGAGGGTACTGACAATGAGAATGCTGCTGGACAACCTACAGTGAGGAGACGGAGAAGAGTGTACAGGCACAGGGTAACATATCAGGGGCTACATGAGCTGGAGATAGTGGAGTGCTATAGAGTGGACAGAAACCTCATGCAGCAAATTGTTGAGCTGTGCAGGCCACGCCTCACACACAGAACCAAAAGAGGGGAACCCATCCCAGTGGAAACCAAGGTATGTGTTGGCCTAAGAATATTAGCAACAGGTACCTTCCAGAGACCAACTGGTGATATGATGGGGATATCATAGGCATCAGCATCCAGGGTACTGCACCAGTTCCTGGATGCCATGTCAGCACATATCAGTGATCATGTATATTTCCCCAATTCCCATGAGGTATTGGCCAGCAATATGCGTCTCATCCAGCAAATAGCGAAATACCCTGAGGTAGCGGGTGCAATAGACTGCACGCACATACACATCAAAGCACCAGCCGGTGAGCGGGGTAGGGTCTACTTTAACTGCAAGGGCTTCCCCTCCATCAACTGCCAGGTCATGTGTGATGCCCAGGGCATAATATTGAATGTGTGTGCTGGCTGCCCTGGAAGCTACCATGATTCCCATATCTGGCATCTGACACAGCTGTACCAGACATTGGCCAATGGGGATATCCCTCATGGTCACCTTGTGGGGGATGCTGGCTATGCACTGGAGCCGTGGCTGATGACACCCATCAGAAACGCACACACCTGAACAGGAATGCCATAATGAGGCACATGCACAAACACGAAATGTAATTGAGCATGTGTTTGGGCTGCTCAAGTCACGGTTCCGGTGCCTGGACACATCTGGTGGAGCTTTGCAGTACTCACCAACTACATGTACCAAAATTGTCATGATATGTGCTATGCTACATAATATGATCCTGCAAAAACAGCTGCAGCAGGAGCAGCATAGGCCCGGGCCAAACAGCCCCCCACCATTGCCAAGGCCATCACAGGCAGAGCATGACTCGGAGGAGGAACAACCTGAGCCTGCCCCAGTAGGCAGAAGGAGGTGTGCCCAGTATGCTTTGCCCTTGGCAAAGAGGCAACGCATAGCACATACACTGGCTCAGTAGGAACCCTGGAAATGATACCTCGCTCTCACTCGCACATATAGTAAAGGGGATGCCTAACTTGACACTACCTGTTTTCAAACATGTATAGGGAGTGTATTATGTGCATCCGACGTAGGCAGCCCTGCAGCACCACCTGAGGCCTGATTGCAATGTGTTAAGCAATATAAAGCAGTGCTAAACAGCTTTGCCCACTATTTAGTATATGTAAACAAAATTGCACACACTAACTAGCACAACTTTGGTCAATGTTGAGCAATATTGGGCAACGTTCAGCAATGTTGGTTAACGCTGAGCAATGTTGGACAAGCTTGGTCAAAGTTGGGCATAGTTGAGCAAAAGCAGGTAAACATGCTCATATTTGCTCTACTGGCCCTTAAGTAGTCTGGTCTGCTCAGTATGAAAATATAAAGCAGTGATAGGTCTCAAACCCAGAATACTATGCATTATAGTCATAGTACTGAACCACTAAACCATGACAGTATTTCACTGGTCAGCCTGTATAAAGAAATGGTGATAAGTCTATGCAAAGTATCTCATGGAAACCCTGCAGGCACAGCATAATCCCTGTCGAGTTATGACACAAAGGTGAGCCCTGCAGTAAAAATAGAACCTGATTTTCAACACACTTATAGTATAAATGTTAATATTGGTCATGTTCACACACATTACCAACTGTAGTAGACTTCAGACATACTGATGGGTCACACTGGGCATGCTCACACACTTGAATAAATGAGACAAATGTCAGGCAACAAAACACTGAAAGGCCAAACTGGGCATGCTCACACACTTAGGCCATGTCTGAGTACAGCAGTGGGCCACACATATCCGGCAGTTGCATGTGTTAACTCAGGAACCTCTCACTATTCACCAATCTGCCTTGTGCACACAATTATATGACAACAGACACATATATAATATACTGGAACCCTGTCATAATCAAATATGTACTACAGATAGACAGTGGGAAAGCAAAGAAGATAAAAAACCTGCAATCAGTATCATCAATAAACAATGTGCACTCCAAACATTATCATAGGTTCATAGGTTGATACTAGGCTATCTGCCCTAGGGCATTTATAAGCCTAGCCAGAGTGTGTTTGGCTTTCACAACCCTGTTAGATCAGTAGACTGTGCCTGTGAATAGTAGGTCACAGAAGATAGCCCTTTTACGGTTAGTTTATTGCGCCTCTGTCTAGCAGGGACCCAGAAGAGATCCCAGGGGTAAACATACGATCACCCATCCACTCGTCAAGATTAGTCCTGTAGATGGTCAGTGAGGGGCTCTGCCTATGTGGGACTGGGATCTCATTCCAGAGTGAGGGGAGCTTCTGGGATATGAATCTGTCCCTCCAGCATGTCATATTAATATCTGTGCTGAGGTTTAAGTCCCTGAAGCATGTAGCTCTAAAGGATTCGGATATCCTGAGGTGGAGCATGTCCATTAATTCTGGGTTGGACATGGCTTTAAACATCAGGCACAGATTGCATCCGAGTAGGTGGTAAGCAACTGAGTAGAGCTGGAGTTACTTTAGCCGAACTGCGCAGGGCATCTGTGTGAGTCCCTAGACCCTGGCCATTACAGTTGCTGCAGGTGTTGGGTAAGCTACATCCCAAATGGGGCATCGTATCCAATCAATGGCCTGATGAGTATAGGGGCACAATGACCTCACTTGATCTAGATGTGAAAGCTTTTGGGATAAGGTGGGCTATATAGAATGTCTGTCTAACCAATTTGGCAACGTGATTGTCAAAGGTGAAATTACTATCTACTCGGGTCCCCAAATCCCTAAAAACTTCTTCCGTACTTAATGGATTACCACCTATGTGGTAATGTGTGGGCACTTTGCTATTCCCAAAGGGGGTGACTATGCATTTAATGGCATTTAGCTGTAGGCCATGGCTCTGGCACCAGTTATTCATCTCTGTGAGACCCTTTTGGAGGATGATTGTGCCAGCTGGAGAGTCGATTATGGCACCCAGTTTGCAGTCGTCTGCAAACTTGGTCAGCCAAAGTCCTCCTGTGTTAGCGTGTACATCAGAGAAATATATACTGAACAAGAGAGGTCCCAGCATACCTCTCAACTGTCCCTGATTTTCAGGGACATCCCTGATTTTGACTCAAATTTTAGCTCTGTCCCTCTTAATCACTCCTAAAACTAGTGACTTTTGGAGGAAAAGTGGTGAATTACACTTAATGAATAATGACAACAATTAAGAATTATAGACTTCTTTTACTTCAGAAAATGTGTGTTAATTCATATGCCCTGATTCTGTCAATGGTTCAAGTTAATAGCACTAATATTTTAAAAGTGTCCCTGATTTTTTCTTGACTTGCCCCTGATTCTGTTGAAATTTGTCCCCGATTAGTTGAGAGGTCAGGGTCCCAGGACTGAGCCATGTGGGACGCCACTTGTAACTGGTGTAGAGTCAGACATGGAACCTGCAATACTGACCATGTGGGTGCTATCCCTGATCCAGTTTGCAATCCATCTTATGACATATGTGTTGATATCTAAGCTGGTGAGCTTATTTATGATGCCCGAGTGGGGTATTGTGTCGAAGGGTTTTGCGAGGTCCAGGTATGCTGTGTGGACTACCTTCCCTACATCTATGGACCTGGTAACTGTTTAAAGAAGTCGACCAGGTTCAAGAGGCAAGATCTGCCCTCAACAAAGCCGAATTGGGCAGGATCCCATGTCTGTAGGTTCCCAATGTCTTTGTGTATGAGTTCCGTGATGATACTCTCCATAGCTTTGCAGACCAGGCTAGTTAGGCTTATAGGGCGATAGTGTCCTGGGTCAATTGTGGCACCACCTTTGTGGAGCGGGACCACTGTTGCTGTACGCCATTCCTTGGGTACATATCCTGTAGTAAGTCTGATATTGAACAGTGACTTAATGTGAGGGTTACGTCCATCATGAAGCTCGTGTAAGACGCAGGCCAGGACACCGTCCAGTCCCATCGATGCTGTGTTGTCTGCTTTGGAGAGGGCAGCTCTCACCTGTGCATCTGTGATGTCAGGGAGGCTACACTCTGCTTGGATGGACATTTGCTCTTTAGGGGGGATGGGGGAGACATTTGCACTGAACCTATTTGCCAGGAAGTTGGCAATGTCTGTGGGTTCGGTGTATTTTGTGTCATTTTGCACTAACTCACTGCATATCTTGGAGTTGGCACCCAGGTTCCTGACATACCTAAAGATGGCCTTGTGATTATCCTTAGTGTCTGGTGCAATTTTCCTTTTGAAGCGGGCCTTAGATTAATTCATGAATGATCGTAGCTTCTTGCTAGTACTGATCAGAGATGCCTTCCCTTTTTGGGATTGTGCTCTATCATGTAGTAGCTTCCTCTTTTCGTTGTATAGATTATTTATGGCTGGGGTCCACCAGACAGGTCCCCTGCCTTTGGAAGAGTGAGTCTTGTTTTTATTTGGGATAGCACAATCCATGCATTCTAGTAGGTGTCCATAGAATGCGTTTGTAAAGGATTCTGCGGTCTGAGCCATATTTACCACTGTCCCAGGGTCTTTGAGGGATATCACCTCGGTTTTGAGAAGTGTGACATTTGCTTTTGAGAAGTTCTTCACCAAGATTACCTAGGATGGGGGTGGGGATGGGATATGGATGTCCAGTGAGATAAATGCATGGTCTGACCTTACCAATGAGGGGTATACCTCTGGTGTGGAACATAGAGTCCCCATGTTGGTGATGATCAGGTACAGTATGTTTTCCCCTCTTGTGGGTGTGGTGACCAGTTGTGCCATAGCATTTGAGTTTATAAATTCTAGCAACCATTGGGCAAGGGTGTTGGGGCTTGAGTAGTATTCCCAGTCAATGTTTGCATAGTTGAAGTCACCCAATATAATGGTGTTTGGAGAGACCTTCATATTCTCCAGTGTTCTCAGGAAAGCCGAGTGGGGTTCCTGAGTTTGGGAAGGTGGTCTGTAGCAGGCTACAAACTGAAAGGCAGTTTTGCCCACTGTTAGTTGCACATGTATGGTCTTCGATGCTTCGTGCAGTGCTATTAACCTGGAGCTGTGTGTATCTGTGATGTATATGGATACTCCCCCTATTTATGTTGGTCGGTCCGAGTTTTGTGGCCAAAAAGCATGGTATGCAGTATGTCCTGGTAGTGCTGGGATGCTTTCGGGAGCCTGAACCAGGTGTCTATTACTGCACAGATATCGACATTCTCCATACTGAGGAGAGCCTTGAGTGCGTGCATTTTGAGGTTTAGACATCTGGTGTTGAGCAGCATTACCCTTAGTTTCCTTTACCTTGTATTGTCTATGGAGGTGGGTTTGTCTTTTGAGCCTTGCCTAAAAATGGCACTATGGGGGTGGCAAGAGCCTTAGCCAGTATTTGAAAGTCCAGGGGTGACAGGTGCAAGCCGTCCCTAGCGATGCAATGTGGCATGTCGAGCATATCATCCCAGGCTGACAGACACTGGATCCCCTTTGAATGACACTAATACGTTAGCCAACTGTTAAAATCGGTCATTTTGTCTGTATATATATATATATACTGTGCCATCATTCTTGGTGAGGGTAAGATGCTACACAAGGTCAGGGTCATACTGGCCTGGGTTACATGATCAGAGAGCTCCTCTATGTCTCTTGTCATGTAGTCCAGGGAGGAACGTCTGAGGTCATTCACACCAGCATGGACAATGATGGAGCCATATTTGTACTTGCTTTGGAGTGAACTGAGTGCATGTGTTATGTGGCGGATCCTGGCACCTGACAGACAGCTCAAAGTGACCTTCTCCTTGTTCAGCCTGGTGAGTGAGACGTCAGTGTGTCTGACAATAGAGTCACCTATTACAAGTCTATTAGGAGTGTTGTTTAGCCCTAAGGTTAGTGACTGTGTGGCACACTGACTTTGTGAACTATGTGATATGTGGGTATTGCTGTGGGGTAACAGTTGTTTGGGTGTCTGCTTTGGAGGTCTCTGCTGCTTAGGCAGATTTTATTTAGAGCCTTTGAGTATGTTTTTATGTGGTAATGTGTTTTGTTTGCTGTTGCTATAGGTCTATGTGAGACTGGATTTGTGGTGTGTGTGGTTACCTTCACCACCTGATAGACTGTGCCAGTCATGGGTCGAGAGAGCTCAGCCTCCTGTTTGTCTATATAGTTGCATCTCTCACATATATCTGAGTTTGGTGGGAGGAGAAGAGGGTTGTCTGTGTACATAAGGCAGTTGTAACATTGCCTCAAAATTCCCATATTCACCATCTGGACTGGAGAGTACACACAAAACCGACCTTTGGACAAGCCAGGATATTATGATGAAATACTCTGTTGACTGATCAAAAAGGATCAGTACGGTGTTAAGTGTGTAAAAGAGTATAACAGGGGTTTAGTGCTCAGGTTTGTCGGTGTTTTGGAAAGATTATCTGCAAAGGAGTCCAGACAGAACCATGACACTTCCTTCAGCTATGTCATAAATAGCAATGTACACTCATATATGTCCTGAGTCAGGGCCAACTGTACCTGACTGACAATGCCAACATCCTGTCAGACAGGCCCATACATACATACCCACCTCCCACTGACAAAAGGCCCTGTCATCATACCAGGAGATATCACATGTAGAATGGGTAAACAGCTCCTTCCAAAGCCGAAAACATGGCATTAATTGGATTACATTGTTTCCCTATATGTGTCATAAGTGAACTGCAGAACAAACAGACCCTGCACCTGAACAGTCTGTTGAGCCTCACCCTCTCTACAGGATTTGAAACTGTTGAATGGGTTACAGCAACATATGGCACACCCCACAAGTGTTGGTGCACAATTGGAACTATAGTCCTATAAGCCTATGAAGTCTAATCTGCAAGGCCATGGAGTCCATCATGATTGAAGTCATAAACAGAGCTATTGGAAGCCAACAAACACACAACCCTACCAACTTTGGTTTGTTCATGGGCAGATCATGGTTTCCAAACCTGCTAGACTGTTTGCAAGGCAGCCACCCAGGACATACATCACTGAAAGGAGCTACACACGTCTCACATAGACTATGAATAGCATAGCCCTTTATCAACATCCCAGACACATGTTGTATCCACAAAATCAACAATCTGTGCATAAATATGTATTGTCATATGATGGAATGGCAATTGGTCCACAGATAGATCACACAAGCTAAGAATTGTGGAGTCCTGTTCAAGCTGTTAACACCTGCTGTCCCACATGGTTCATTCCTGGGATTGCATAAAACAAAGTGCACACACATTACCATGTCCAGTCTGATGATGTCAGCATCCTACAAATATAACAGGAGAAAAGAAGCCACCCAATAAAGCATATAGCGTGTCATGTAAATGCATATCTCTCTAGTATCATAACGTAGTTAGGTAGGGGTCTGAATCCTGCAATTGTTGAGTGTTGGGGTGTATGTGTGTGTGTGTGTGATTTCCTTTGAGAGGAGTGCCCTTTTTGGAGACTAGGAAAACACATGAAAAGAGGTAAATTCCTCTTTGGCAAGTCTGATGATGTCAGTATCCCACAAATACAGCAGTGGAAAGGAAAACTTCCAGTAAAGCATATAGTGCGTCATGTAAAAGTGTACCTCACTAAAATCATAACATAGTTAGGTAGGAGTTTGAATCCTGCAATTGCGGAGTGTGTGTGTGATTTACTTTGAGAGCAGTGCCCTTTTTGGAGACTAGGAAAACACATGAAAAGAGGTAAATTCCTCTTTGGCAAGTCTGATGATGTCAGTATCCCACAAATACAGCAGTGGACAAGAAAGCTCCCAGTAACGCATATAGCACATCGTGTAAATGCATACCTCTCTTGAATCATAACATAGTTAGGTAGGGGGTTTAAATCCTGCAATTGTTGAGTGTGTGTGGGGGGGTGATTTCCTTTGAGAGCAGTGGCCTTTTTGGAAACTAGGAAAACAGATTAAAAGAGGTAAATTCCTCTTTGGCAAGTCTGATGATGTCAGTATTCCACAAATACAGCAGTGGAAATGAAAACTCCCAGTAAAGCATATAGCGTGTCATGTTTATGCGTATCTCTTTAGTATCATAACATAGATAGGTAGGGGTTTGAATCCTGCAATTGCCGAGTGTGTGTGTGTGTGACACTGTTGGTCAATGTGTTGTGGGTTTTGCTTTTACTACTGTATGACATATCAGTAAAACAACAGTATGTGCATTGCACACTTCAGGTATCTGTGTGGCAAATACATATATGTACATGTGACCTCAATTAGTTCATAGGTGTGAAGCCTGCTTTCTACATGAATACATCTGTTACCATTGACAGTTTGTGCTGCTGCTTCTCAGACCTTAGGTCACATATGCATGTATGTGACAAGGCCAGCCACTGTAGTGATCTGTGGCCTAGGTCATCTGTGTCACACACACCCATGACAGTTTCTATAGAATAGTGTGAGTGAGGGTTCATGCCTGGGGTATATTTCAGACATGTTCAAACACAACACAGTCTGTCAATAATGGGCATTCATTATAGGTGTACAACAACTTCATGGATATGCATACAGACCCCTTATTGCTTATGTGATACACTGAGGGACATCAGAATACCTTTGGAAATGTGAATACCAAAGGACAGATGACATAACATGTGGCTGTATGTTCACATTGGTACTCCTGCTACATGTTGTGGGCTACTACCAATGTGGTACTGTCAGGATACTGTGTTTAGTAAATGTGGATGACTATGCTATAGTTGGCTTATAGCTTTACAGCATGGGTTGGTCAACAGGTATCTGTCTGTATGATACCCTTGTGGAGGATAAGTGTCTCATCCAGAGAATGCATTGTAGGCCACTGTATGCATTACCAGATGTGGACGGACATATCCCTAATGTGTTTGCTTGTACCTAGGATGGCTACATGCCAAACAGGAGTGGTCCCAGGAATGGGTGGTGGTCAATATCACTGGTTACTGGTATAGTATAGTACCGGAAGGATTCAAATGCTACTGTGTATCCTACATCTGTGTGTCAGTTGTCAAGACATCATCTAACGATTGGTTAAAGTCAGGCTGTTGAGGTTATGTATACTACCAGAATGCAAACCAATTACCGATATTAACAGTATCACCCACAGCATAGTGTCAAACCATGTCATACACACATGTGTACCCAAGTTGTAACATATGTGTAGTAAAATGCATACCGGCCACCAATAGGAAATATGAAGTGTTAACACTGTGTAATACAGGGCATGTCACCCTTCCCAAAAGGCTAACATGGTGCTGATGCACAGGGTGACCTAATAGCAGTGCAGAAATGTTAGCGTGTTGCCAACAGCAAAGTGTAATGATATCCTTGTAGGTATATCTTAGCAGGCATGATGCATTAAAGGTCACCCTGTGCATCAGCACCATGTTAGCCTTTTCCTGCATCAATGTCACAGATGACAGGAGGTGGCACAGTTTCATCATATGCACAGGGTGTGTTGTTGGTTTGCCAGAGCCCGACAATGACCCATCCAATCGACATGTATGTATGTGTGTGTGTGTGTGTGTGTGTGTGTGTGTGTGTGTGTGTGTGTGTGTGTGTGAGGGACAACAGCATGGGTCAATGTTGATGTAATGTGTGAGTGTATGTGTTAGCCCTAGGTGTTTGGTTTATGTGTGTGTGTCTGCATGCACATAGTTTCACCATGTGGCTGCCAAATACGGGAGGTTGTGGGACAGCCACAGACTGTACCTGCCAGGCTTTACAGATCACTGTCTCTGGCCACGGACACAGTACCTGTGCCTGGCAGGGATGCCATGGACAGTATCGGGTACTAAGCCAGACTGGGTACTATCATCAGAGGCAGATGGATGTCGACTGGACCCATGTCCCTGCTGGGACTGGCCAGAGCCACATGCACGTGGTCATCTAGGACAGTCTATTGACAGCCCAGCCCCAACATTGCTGGAGCTTGTACTGCCACTATGGGAGGGGCTGGGACTTGTGTGTCGTCTGGGACAACTGTCAGCTGATGATGTTGCTGGCATACATCCACATCAAGGTCTCAGCCATCCTGCACTGTCCTGGCACATGGACATTACATTGCGGAGGACAGCTAGTGTCTCCTCCCAACGTCTATCAATGACCTTGGTGTAATTACGGATGGCTCCGGCAAGGTCACAGATACTGTCATTGATAGTGGTGTCATGGGCCCTCTGCACCCTTAGTCCCTGCCTGGTGTACCGTTCCATACGTGCCTGTGCCTGCATTACAGCCCGGAACATACCTGAGGTTATGAGACCTGTGGGGGCACGTCTGACAGGGGCATTACGACCAGCAGTGCTCTCACGAGAACCCCTGTACATATGCCTATGTGGTACCGTTCCAGGTGTCTGGGTAGAGCTGCTGTGAGAGGTTGCATGTGCCATAGATACCACACTATCCTGGTCAATGCCTACTGTATGCTGTTCCTCAGCTAAGGCCATTGGTGTTGAGGGATATATTGGCAGTATGAATGTACGCATAGATGGGGTGGAGAGCTGTGTACTGTCGATTGGTGGACCAACGACAGACCTTGTCAAACCTGCCTGTGCCACAACACATGTATTATCATGTCCACTATTTGTGGCAGTGACTTCAGGTTCCCTGTTGCACTCATCCAACAAAACATCAGCACCTGTGAGAGGAAGACAGGAAACACACTTTACAATTTGTACAGGATGGTAGCACACATGAACACATGCACACATGCACACATGAACACATGCATACATGAACACATGAACACATGCACACATGAACACATGAACACATGAACACATGCACACATGCACACATGCACACATGAAAACATGAAAACATGCACACATGCACACACGAACACATGCACACATGCACACATGCACACATGAACACATGCACACAAATACACTACTCAGTCAAGTTGACACACACACACACACACACACACACCAACAGCAATACAGAACATACTCATTAGTGGTTGATGGTGGAGTACAGTATCACAAGCCAAAGAGTCCTATCACACGTGTCAGCATGCAGGATGTGTGTGTTGCTCAACAGCATGCAGTACAAGTGTAGAGAGTCCTTGTTGATAACAGTATACATGTCTTTGATGCATGTGTGTTGTTCAATGATTGGCCTCACCCTGGAAAGACAATGTGTACATGGACACAACATTGCTGTGCAAGTATAATATGCTTTCCAATGTCCTGTGCACCATCACTCATAGGTATACATACCATGGCCAGATGCACACAACTGTCAGTTGTATAGCAATGAATGCTATGTGTAGTACTGTAGTTACTGTAACTGGATGTAGTGTAGTACCATGAGCCATCATTAGGCAGCATCATGTGGTCACTCAAGGCCACTAATGTATGCCACACTAACAACTATCTTGCTGTACCTGACCTGCACCACTTTGGCTACATTAACCATTTCACAGCCAGTTGTTACATGGGTATGTAAGGAGTTCAACAGGGAGCATTGCCTAACATGAATGTGTTGTGTGTTGAAGCGTGTCGCACCGCCCCATGATAGGCCTCTACCCCTCAGGTATAGTATGTGTGCTGTGTTGACATTTGGGATACTGGAGTCTGACCTTACAGCATGTGTCTACATACGCCATGTGTATCATGTTAACACTTACTGCATATGACAAAGTGGTTATGTTGTGTGCATGTATGTTGACTCTGCCTATACAATGTCCACTACAGTGTACCACAATTGGTTGGGATGCTCTGTGTATTGCATGTGTTTGAGGCAGCTACTCATGTTACTGGGATGTGCATAGTCTCACAGAGAACATGCAGAGCATGCATTATGTGTAGGTGTTTTACATGTGTATATGGCCTACAACTCTCCTATGACATGCACATGTTATATGCTATATTAAATGTAGAACACTCACCAGCATAGGTCTGCTGTCTTACTATCACACCAGAGCAAGGATATGAGACAGTTTGTCAGTGTCAACAACTATGGCATTGCTGCTGTGAGTTTGCAATTTTACAGTAGTACAACAGGTGACAGTCACAGGCATACAGCTTATGTACCAAATTATCAGTATTGCATGACACCAGGCTCCACATCTTCTAAATACACAGTACACATCTGATAAATGCATGTTCTAACAATCGAGCTAACAGTAGTCTACAGATATGCCATGTTACCTGCACGCTCTGAGTCGACGTGCTGGGTGACTCTGGCCTCCATGATGACACATGTCTGTTATAGTGGTTGGCCAGAAGACACCACGCTGAGGAGCAGCTCCTCCACTCTGGTGAGGGGTGGATGTGTTGCTGCACCACCACCTGTGCCAAGCTGTTGGCTGTGGACATCGGAGGCATGCTGCCCGACATGTCTGATTAAATCACTGCAGTGATGGTGTACCTGCTCATAAGTCCGGTTATGCATGCCTACATCATTCACCCGACAGACAACATCCTGCCACAGTGCAGTGCGCCCATGCTGGTCCTGGCTGGTTCTGGAGAATAGCAGGTTGTGATGTTGTATCAGGGCATCTAGGATGACTTCCTCCTCTCAGGGGAATACGTGGATTTTCAATTGTGAGACATGTCCCTGGAAGGCAATAAAACAATAATTGTGAGCAAGTCATGTGGCACACTTGACATTCTAAAGTACAGACATCACTGAAATGCCATATATAGCAACCTATTGGCTGTCACTAGATACACACTTTTAATACCACATATCACTGCTCAGCCCACAACTGCCTGACAATGCCTGGCACATACTATATACCAAACCATGCTCTGCACAGCAGCAAAGTGAAACCAGTATGTAAGACTATACAACAGTACATGGCACACTGTATGTGACACAATGCACCATCTAGCCACAGGAGGTATATATGAAGCTAATGCATACAGACATTTGTCATCCATTGAAATGAATGTAAAGTACAGTTACAGTACTACCAGTACACCATGCTACTTGTTGATAGCAACCCCCAAAGTAACATATGTGCACATTCATCAATATAGGTGGCATACTGCTGTACTACACTATACATGTTACTAGATATGCACTTATATCCTGTGACACACATACCACCGAGGCCATGTTACAGGCATACCCACACACACACACATCAGATATACCTACAAGACACATAGGTATGGCAACCCAGATGTGTTTTACCTGTGTACCATACAGTACTGTGTGTCAGCACTTACAAAACCTTATGCCTGAGGTATGTAATGAGTGAGGACTACAGGTAACAAACAAAACAGTGTTTCCAAGCAATGTGAATATACACCATACTGTGCTGTTTAGGCCTACAGCTTCAGGTAGTACTACAGTTCATACGGGATTTCTATTCACTAGTGTTAACAATCGATAAGTATACATGTACTGCTTTAGCCTGCAATGGCACACTCCAGCCAACACCATGGGACTACGTCACACTGTATGCCATACTGCTTTTCCTGCCTAGCAATAGCATACATATCTTTTACTGGGATCAGAGCTACAACACTACATACCATGATATAAACAGTTTCCCACTAGGCTATCACACATATACACAACTTTGACACATTCACCTACACATTAACCATCACACTCAGTCAACCTCACATAGCAAGTAATGCAACAAGTACATGCGTGTGTGTGTATTGGGTCCTAGGTAGCTAACAGGATATTAACCGTAGGGCCTATGGAAGCCTAGCCATATGGTACCCTGCCCTTCAACACCCATGTAATTTAAGTTCATGTGCCCCTGTCATCCAGAGCCACAGAGGTGATTCCCGGGTTGTATTTCCTATCTCACATCCAATCATCATGATTATTCATGACAACTGCTAATGAGGACCTTTATTTGCTATTGATAGGTAGTTAGTTCCAGAGTATGGTATGTATCTGAGATGATAATGTACCACTCCAGCATGTTCTGCTTTTTGACGTTACAAGGTTTAGATCAGTACAGTGTGTAGCTTGTATGGATTTTAATCTGTTTATATGGAGCATATCCAACACCTGTGGGTTTGACATAGCTTTGTATGGTAGGCAGAGGTTGCCTCTGGGTAGGCGGTATGCGACCCAGTGTAGCTGCGGTTTTGTAAGACAGTCTGCATAGGGCATTTATTTGAGTCTGATAATACTCTTTGTGAGGTATGTGTCTGGCGTCTACAGTTGCTATAGATGTCTTCTGAGGTACATACCAACAGGGCCATTGTACTCTATGATGGGTTTTATGACTGATGAGTAGAGTGGAACACTGACCTTTTTTTCCATGGATGACACACCTTTTCTGATGACATGTGGACCATACACAGTTTACATGACTAGTTTGGCACTGTGATTATCAAAAGGGACACTACTGTCCACCTGTGTCCCGTGGTTTCTTATCACACTTTTGGTGTTGAGTAGACTACCACCTATGTGGTAGTTCATGGGTACAGGGTTTTTAACAAAAGGGATGGCAATGCATTTACAACATTGAGCTTGAGAGTACATATAAACATCCATTGGTGTACATATAGATATACATATAGGCACATATACAGTCCACCTTTCATGGTAGGAATATCAATTATGCAAAGTTGAGAGGGATACAGTTATGTAATAATATTGCACAGTCTTGTGCAGAATGCATGGAATGTATTCTCCCATGTATCTTTAGCAGGACCCCTGTCTGGAAGACTAAATAGCTAACAAATCATACCCACAGCGTTTAAAAACCACATGTCATATGCCAGCACTGTATGCTGTCCTTTTTGCCACACAGTACAACCTACATATAAATATGCACATAACAACCTGCACCAATATATAAATGTCCACCCTTCACAAAGAGTTGCAGTATGTCCCTTGCTCTATGCACATGTTAAGATGCTAATATATCGGACACATAAATATCTCTCCATATGTGTGTGCCATACACACACAAGGTCCACACTGTTGTAAGTCCGTACACCTCACGGATGACCTGTTGGGCCTTGCTACAACATGAACAGTTGTCACATGTGTGCATACAATAATATTACAGGGAGTATATATAGCTGCAAATGCTACATTACTATACTAGCCTGGTACAGCAGTTGCCAATGCTAAGCTACACATTATATGACTATCATGCATGTCTTACTCTGTCACATCCAAGTTTATATAGGTGTTTGCACTACTCCCCCAAACTGCCATTATACACAGTACTGTACAGAACATAGATAACAAGATCAGATGTTTGACATATAATGCTGAGCTACATATATCACAGTTATGTCCCACTGCACACAGCTACACACTAATTTGTCCATGGCAGTAGTTATGCATGACATCAGTGCATACATACCTACTGCTGCCACATATGCATGTTTCAGAGTATGTACAGTACTCTTCATAAACATCTACTACTTGCCGGTAACTACATATCTGTTACATACCTGTTTGTCACTTTCAGGTCCGTCTGTGTATGCTTTGACAACTTTTTTTTTATTTATTTATTTTTTTTTATCAATTAAGTAAAGTTTTTTTTTTTTACTTAATTTTTATTTTTGGTTATTAATTATTTTTTTTTCTTAATTAATATTTTTGGTTAGTAATTAAGTATATATATTTTTACTTAATTAAATATTTTTTATTAAGTAATCATTTTTTTCACTACTCTCCAGGAGTTATATAGTCTCTGACACATGCAATGTAATGATTGCATGTGGGGATAGCAAGTTCAGTCTGCTTTATAGCTATCTGCGCATGTGCATGTGATGCCCTCTGCACCAATTGGTGCCCAGCATTTGGTAAATGCATACAGCCTGCTGTGGGGTAATTGCAGTACTCACTGTCATAGCAACCCAATGCTATAAATTGCTAAGGTATGTAGGCGTAGCCCTTCCAGATTTCCAGAGTGGGGCCCATGCTTGTTTGCTGTGGACACTATTGTGTAAGTCAGAAGGTTGGTATACTTCTTATATCTGAAGCTAGAGGTGTAGACAGTGATGTACATGTTGTACTCAGACCGGACTGTTGCCACTTCCAGTACAGAGCTATCAGTGTAGAGTTTAACTCACCCCTACAAATGCTTACACAAGATATATGTGACTATGTAGTTTCTTTTCTACTCATATAATTAACTGCCATACAAACATAGTTACTGAGAAGTGTTCTTTTGGCACATGAACTGTTTGTGAACTGTTATACTGTGAATATTAATGTACTCACTTCTGCAGGGTTTGTGTTTTTTATTGTTGACATTAGCACAGGGTTCTCAGGAAAACAGGACAATTACAGTACTGAGTATGCCTACCTACATCCTTGGTAGACCCTAAACACACAAGTATATTTTAATTGTGGGGGGGATGCTGACATACAGAGAGCATTATGTATTATTGTGTGAATGTTATCTTACTGGACTTAAAGGATTGGTGTGTACCTGTTAGTTTATCAAGGCAGGTGGTCTGTCTGCATAGTTCCCAACTGTGAACCTATCCAGATGGTAGCCAGATGTTACACTGTTATTCTTTGTCTGTGCAACCCACAGGTGTTTTCAGCACTGGTACAATGGCATTGTTACAGTCAGTTGCTACCAGTACATGGCTACATCCTTTGGTATTTCTGTGTTGTACTCCTACATAAGGGTATGCTTGTGGAAGTCCTACCAAAGCTATTTGCAGAGTGTGTAACAGCAGAATAGCTGCTATGCCTGTGTGTTTGTGCCTCTGCCAGGCTTATGAAACACTCAGATACATCTTTGCATGGAGTCAGGGATAGGTAGTTAAAAGTGAGGTACACCTTATACATAACAGAGACAGTAAGTGTAGACTTGAGTGAAGTAGTGCATATGGATTAGTACACCTTTTATGAAGTACAAGCAGTGTCTACTGTTATTATTGTCAGTATTTATTGTGTAATGCCCCACATTTCTGACTGATGTCAGTACTTTTCAGAGGGATTCAGAGGGACACAGCTAAAATATGTTTCACAATCAGGGACATCCCTGAAAAGTAGTCAAAGTTAGGAAGTATAGCCTCTGCCCTAATCAGATGTGCCAGTGTTTGTCCTGCTATGATACTGTGTGGGGGTTGTAAAGTGCCTCTGTAACATTATTTGCTGCTAGAATGGCTGCTTCTCATATCATACTCATGTAATGCAATTCCACAACAATTGCTGGTAAAGATCCATAGAACAAGCTTTGTGTTATGGCCTTCCTATTTTTCCTTTACATTCACTCATTGTAATGCATGTTATATTTATTTCAGCACCAAGTTATTGTATATCTGCTGTGGCTTAGTGGTACTTCATGCAGTCTAGTGTACCCAAGGTCTGGGGTTCAAGACTGACAGAGGTGTTTTATTTTGCTGCTGAGCAGAACAAGGGCCCTGACATACAGAGTAACTAAGGCACTTTTAAGCAGTTGGAAGCGGGTTTGCATGACAGTTAGCGATGCTTAGCTAAGCGCACACATGCGCACACTTGTTTAAACCCACTTACTATTGCTTAAAAGTGCTTACTCCCACTAACCCCCACAATAATTTCTTTGAAAGAAAAGAAAATGGGGAGATAGGAAAGTGGTGAAAAAGGGGGCACAAAGAGGGAAAGACAGTACGAAAACAAGCTCGGGATGTGCAGGACAGGTGTAGGGAAGGTCCATAGCTGCCCATTTCTTTACCAGCAACAGCTGTGCATATGCAATACATTTGGAGTAAAATTTGAAACCTTCCACCCCTGGGAGAGGGGTGAGGACAACAAAGTATGTTGTACTGCCAATTATAATTATCAGTTTACATGTCCAGCGGACATGTGTGCGAAATGGACAGCTATGTATGGGGTGTAATTTTTTTTGTGGGTACAGATTGCCCTTTTTTTTTTCAGGTGAGAGTGGAAAGTGAGGTAGAGGAAGTAGGTATATTTGGGGAGATGGGTTGGGGAGGTAAACAGATAAGACAAACAAGATGCATACAGGGGCAGTGTATGACACATGGGGTAGGTGAACACAATTGACGGGGTCGGATGTTAGAAAATCGCAAGCCCATGAGCCCACAGATGGTAACAGTGGAACTGAGATCCCCACCCATGGGCAGTCACCACTTCACCTTCACAGCCCTGAGGGTGGCTGTGCTGGGGGCTGCGTAGGACGAGCAGGCTCACCCATGAGACGCACCACTCTTGCCTCAAGCCGGCATAGGGGATCAGCGACTGAATGCTGGATCTCCCTATGCACAACAAACCGGACCCTTCAAAGGGTGACAGGTGGCCCTTCTCTGCCCACGCTTGCACGGGGGGGACGAGCCCCATCCCCTGCAGTGCTTCCACCCAAAGGTGGCACAGGTCCAATGGAGGAGGGGAGCCCGGGCTGGGCACCGGACCTGCTGGTGCCAGGTGCACTCGCCAGCTGAGGAGGGACAGGTGGGTCCGCTGGGACGGGCCTTCCCATACATTCTTTGATTAGGTGTGTTTAATTACAACATAAACAACAGCATTCCAAATTAGTTATAACAGCATGCAGTAATATTCCCATTAACCCAACACACCAAGGTTCCAGCAGTTGAACAGCAAGCATAACACATGCATATATTGAACGACAGTAGACATTCCAACAGCATGCAGGGATGATTGTTGGCAACAGGCCACCATGATCGTGGTGTTTGAACAGGGCACATGAATCAAAGTGAATGCAGATATTTATAGAACAATAGGACATATGTCCCAACAAATGTTTTGAGATTAGACATACTCATTGAGGTGTGGAATTGCATTGTTTATGCACATACAGTAGGGTGTAGAAAGAAACCTCAATTAACATATTATAAGTACTTTTAGTCTACACTACATTCCTATTGACTGCAGGTGTATATCCCCTACATGTATTATTAGCCTTGCCAACATGCATTAGGTTGTGTAATGGGTTTGCTAGTTGATTATATATCTGACCTATATCTGACATACTAACTGCCCAAGATACAGATGTTACTGCTACATAGATATCAATTTTATTTATATTTCTTTATCTACATATCTGGATGTGTTCACATGACATTTTCAGTTAAATTTGTACAGAACCCTACATTTCGTGTAGCACACTCACATTTCTGGGGAACAAATTAACAAGCTACTCGTGTGCCAGATTTACTTATGCATGCTGGCCAGTAACTGACTGTTGCGGACTGTATATATGCTTCACAGCTACTAGCACTTCCATCACCCACTTTAGATGGGACTGGCCAACTGTGTGTTGCCAGCACTTATTAAAACAGTACTATTTGTATAATGCAAGGGTACAATAACATTTCAAAGTACGTGACACAGACACACTCCAGATTTTATACCTTTATTAATTACATTACACACTTTTCCACAGGCTCGCTCCTTTATTTGATATTACAGTGCATATGGCAGACATATTCAAAACATATTATACCTTTATTAATAGGTTAGAACACTCTTTTTCAGGCTCGCACACTTATTTTATATGACAGTACATGCAGAGATATTATTCCGGACATATTTTACCTTTCTTAATGGGTTACTACACTCCTTTTCTGGCTCTCTGACTTATTTTATATAACAGTACATGCAGAGGAATTATTCAGGGCATTTTATGGCTGTATTATTGGGCTACAACACTTTCTTTCAGGCTCTCTCACCTATTTTATATAACAATACATGCAGAATAATTACTAACCTGCCTGGTGGCACAGCCTTAGCAGCCTATCTACATAGGCTTGCTGATTCGCAGCACGGTCACCTGCAACTGTGAAGTAAATGAAGGGATATTGAGACATACCCATCCATTATATAGAATAAATTAGCATGTCGTACATACTGTATTCCATGGCTACCTACTCAGTTGTGGGGCATCTTGCATCCCACCGGCCTCCTGTATCCATTGGTTCAGTAGGTCCTGCTTCCGTCTCTTCAGGTCTGCATGGTGGTGATGGACCTGCTCACCAGTCTGAGGAGTGCCTGTGACACTGATGAAGTCATGAGCTAACCGGTTCCAAGCCTCTGCTTTGTACTCCATTCCTTGGAACTGGCCCTGCAGGAGTCTTGACTCATAACGGTGGACAAGGAGCCAAACCATGTATTTTGACTCCTCGATGCCCCAGCGTTGCGCTCGAAAGCATGTACCCTTTCCAGCACCAGCCATTCTAACTGCAGATGGGAGCTACAATCAGTTATGGCGAGTATTCCCGCCTAATGGGCTTAAATATGCCGCATTTCCCGCACTTTTTTGTGATTGGCCATTTTTGAAAATTCTCGGCTGACTGCAGACCTGCTTAGCAATGGTTAATCTACCATTTATAAGTGTATGTATGTTAACAGTGGCTGTTTGTCCTAAGCTGTCATGGCTTAGTGGTTCAGTACTTTGATTATGGTGCACAGTGTCCCGGGGTTGAACCTTGTCATTGCTTTTTATTTTACTACTGTCCAGACAGGCTAGGGGATGTGGCTGTGTTTAGGCAACTTTGCTCTACGTTGCTCCACGTTGCCCTATGGTGCGCTCATTGTCGCGGCACGCACCTCCGTGCAAACTGATTGCACTGGGTAAAGCACTATTTAGCTATGGGCAACTCTATTGCGCTGGGTACAGCGCTGCTTAACTACAGGCAACTATACTGCGCTAGCTAAAATGCTGCTTAACTACAGGCAACTATATTGCGCTGGCTAAAGCACTTCTTAACTGCGGGCAATTATATATGAGGATCCTTTATAAATATACATTTTGTTCACTGAGATATAGGCCATTTCAATGCTTTTTAGTAAAATTTTAATCATATATGTCAGGAATTATTTCATATACTAATTTAAAACATAAAATAGGAAGGGGAGTGGTGGGACTCGAACTGTGAATGCCTCCTCTTTGTGCAAAGGCTCTACCATTACGCTATTGCTATTTGGTGTAATTTGCATAAACATTCCTTATTATGCTCTTCCGTGTCGAGATTGCTATCTGCAGCTAAGCAGTGGACACACCCGCACACACACGCGCAAATACGGGCAGCTATATCGGGAAATATAAAAAAAAAAATAAAGTTTTACTTTTTATAACTGTGCTGGGGCTTTACAATGTCAGGGAGTGTGGTGTTGGGTACATGGACATTTGAGCGGACTCACTCTTGTGTGTTGACATTTTACATTAAAGACACTTGCAGGGGCATGGACCTTTGGACTGCTCGGCAGTCAGACACGCCCCCTGCTTTCCTGCACGGTACGTGTTAGACTTGGAGTGGAGTCAGCATGCCCTCATGAATATTCATGGCACACTGATGTCATACCATTCATCTGCAGTCTCCGAGTAAGGCTTATTTAGTCTTACACTGAGGATTCATGAATCTGGGGGTGAGTATTTTTTCTTTACCATGGGCAGTGGTTTTCTTATTTTTCCATTATTTGTGTTTTAAATGATAAAACAGAGCATACAAACTTGCACACTGTATGTATAAGCACTCGACAATTATCTCATTAATTTTTTCTTGTCAGCTGCAATCAGTCTGAATGACAAAGAGGTTTTCTTTGTCAATACTACTGTTTTGTTGTTGCCATGTTTTATTAATTTTCTGTATGGATTTAGTTTTGTCAGCACTCATGTTTTGAGTATTGACTTTTTTACCATATCCATGATGTCTTGTAGTATCTTTCTCCTTTGACTTTTATTTAAGATGGGTCAGAGCTGCATGAACATCACACTAATCAAAATATATCAATAAAATAAAAACATGTTTCTAATCTATACTTAGAACTGATTTTACTTGTAGATTCATCTGCTTCAGCTCATAACTGAAATGTGACGAGGACATGTTATTTAGCATCTGTCTTGATCCTGAAGGTTTCAATCAATTATTATTAGTGTTGAGAAGGCATTCGTTATTTGTTTTCTTTAGTCCCATAAGCTGCTTTGAATGAAAGCCAGAAAAAGCTAATGCACATGGATGCCTAAAATGTTATTTAATAATGTTGCAGAATAAATTTTACACTGTTTTTCCCTTTAACTACCTATCTGTCTAATTATCTGCTTGAAGTAATACCCCATATACCCAAGATTTTGGCAGCTTAGCTGCATATGAAAGTACTTGTAATGTGGGGAGACCTAGGTGGAAACATAATATTTTAAATTGTCCTAAACATAATAAGATAATTTTAATATTTGTAAGATTTTACCATTGTTTAATTACAATTGATGTAAAAGAGACAGTATGAAAATTCACCATGAGGAATAACTTAATTAAGTGTATTGACTATTGACAAGGAATGAACAGAAGCAAAAATACCAACTGTAGAAAAAATATCAGCCTAGATGAGCTCTGTCAATTAGCCAGTGACCATCTTAGATTTTATGACTAAAAAAAATTGCAAACCAAATGAATGCCCATACAATTACTACATTATGCACTTTATAGGAATAATATGCATGCTAGATATTCAGAATGAGATATTTTCTATCTGACTTATTAACAAATACTTTATGAATAAGCTTAAATACTTTATTAAAGACATTTAGTATAATTAATATATATCTATATCTATATATCTAGCTATCTATCTATCTATTTTTTGGCTCCCCTATATTTGACTGAATGTAAGTTTGCTCAACAAATGCAGGGGTTTGATTTAATGTTGACTGCATGGATGGCTTAATAGTGGACATGTCAATGGTGTGGAATGTCAATACAGGTAAGTGGGGTTGGGGGGATGAGTGTGTGTGTGTGTGTGTGTGTGTGTGTGTGTGTGTGTGTGTGTGTGTGTGTGTGTGTGTGTGAGCATGTGAATTAGAGTTAGGGTTAGGATCAGGGATAAGGAAAGGATGGGTGTTGTGTGTCTGTGCATCAGTTTGTGTATTTTAGGGTTAGGGTTATGTAGTGTTGTCTGTATCTTTTTGTTTATGCTGAGTCTGTCTTGTGTAGTGGCAGTATTACAGGAAGGGTTTAATGATGTTAAGATGTAGGGTTAGGTTTGGGGGGAGGGGCACTCTTAGTGTTAGGGACAGCACCCATTACTAAGGCAGTGCAGGAAGAGAGGTTGCCATTTAAGGAGAATTGGTCCAAGAGCTTGAGAAAGAATTTACTGATGACCAGTGGAGAGACGTTTGTCTACCCCCCCCCCCCCAATACCAACAAAATCAAGACAATTTAGAATATTTCGGTAGAAATCTTTGTACAGATATTTATATATTCCAAATAAGATCCAGAAAAAATATTTCCTCATATCTATGGAGTTTGTAATTTTGACTAAAGAAATTATGTTATTTGGTTGCAAACACAGACATAACACCAAAGCCTTCACTGAAAAGCAGATCAATAAAGATACAATGAAATGCATAATTTTCATTATTTGTTTTATTGGTTGGTTTAATTACATTTGGCTTTTAGCCTATCTGTGTAGGGTAGATGCTTAAGGTCGTGGGTTATCCTGGTGAGGAATCTCTGTGTTTTTCCAGCTGCTGAATGTGCTTTATGAGGTACATGCTGAAAGGGACATTGTACTCAATAATGGGTCTTATAAGGGAAGAATACAGGAATGTTATGACCTCCTTGTACCTGGATGAGATGCCTTTCCTAATGAGGTGAGACATGTAGAAAGCTTTCCATACAATGGAGGCAATACAGTGGTCAGATTTGTGCTTCAAATATTTTGTAAACTTTTTGCATTGATTGAAAAGACTATTCTTTCAGTTTTTGGCTTTTCACTTTTTTTTTACCATCCACTACATTATTTTTGATCTTCAGCTCTTGCCACAAACTTGTCCTAAGAAATTAATTCCTCATTATCCTTTTGCATCGTCAATGTCATTATTATCTTGCAAATTTTCATAGATATTTGATGTATTTGTACTTCTTTTGTGCACTTAGATGTCACTGTCTTCATTTCCCCATAAGTCTTAGTAGCTGTTCTTTCTTATTTATTTTATTTATATATTTGCTACTTGGTGACTGAGTTGTTGGGCTGACCTGAAGACCCTTTTTATCCATGACCTGAAAGTACAGAAACAAAAGCAAACAACATGAATATTCAAGAAACACACAGCAGGTATGAACAAATGCTAAATCAAATGTTATTTTAATGGTCTTGGAAGACACATATGGTTATTGCAGATTATTGTCCTTGATAAAGAGTCTCACCTACAGAGAAACATTGCAGAGATAGTCCGTATGAATACCACTTTGGGTCTGCTTTCAAAAGAGGCCATTGACCTAATAAAACTAACCCATTGAACAAACCATAAATAAATTAAATGAATAAATAATTAAAGATGGAGTTAACAGTAACACTACATTGGTTTACAATATTTACAGTATATATGTATAGTCCATTTTGAACTTCAGTGTCGCTCGTCCCTCTCTAACATAGATGACAAGCAGGCGGGGTATTTTGTTTAGATGCTTTAATACATACAAACACATCAGGATGGATAGCAGCATAATAAAATATAAATGAATTGGTTAACAGACAGACCTTACATACACACATGCTTACATCTCAACAGCTTACTACAAAATGGCAGTCTAGTTTGCACGTGCTCAGTATTTATACACTTATGGAAGCCCTTAGATAGCTTCTTAAAGATTTATACACACACACACTGATCTGCATCCTACTTCTTAAAAAGATTGCCCTTTGTAAAAACAATATAAGAGTTAGACATGTATTATTAGAAACAAAATAGAATGCTCATGTCCAAGTTGCTGTGTATCTGCTACATGGTTTAGAGATATGACCAAATCTCGTAACATAACAAACTGAACTGAATTTAGCAACAGGGACAGTCTTCTGTGGACAATTCATATCAGGAACATCTGGATTCATCACAGAAATGAGAATATTCTCTGGAACTACTTGTGGAATTGGAACATGGAAAACTCACTTTGAGATTAATAGTCTTTCTCACAGGCTATGTGATGTGGTATAGGTTCGAACACTGGTCTCAAATGTTTCCAATTTCGTCTAAAGTCTGCTCCTTGTGATTCCACAATGCATGATCTTGGGTCTGGCAAATATTATTCATGATACCAATCCGGTCATAACCTTTGGACGTTTGCATCTTAACTTCTTCTCTTTCTCATAATGGATTGAGTGGTTTGCTGGTTTTATAGTAGTAGGACTTCTGGGTTAAGTGCTTCTTCAACAGATTGGCATTCACCTACCTGTTGTTCTTGATACATGGAACCAACAGTTGAATACTAACTGATAATGTGGTTCTGGTTTGTCTTGACAGAAGTCTCTGAGCAGGTAAAGCAAAATATTTATCATGAGGAACACTTCTGAGATTCAAGAGATTCAAGAAAACATCACTACTGTCTCATTTTGGCTAATCTAGTAACTGTTTGCACTTTGACCTGCACATTCTGCCAAACCACTTGACTACAGGAAAGCAGGGCTACTCGTGACATGAGTAAAGTCCCACTATTCAGCAAATATTTTGAACTGTTGGCTTGTAAACTGCATGCCGTTGTCAGAAATAACTTTGTGTGGACTACCATGAACTGCAAAATGATGCTTCATCTTAGTAATGACAGTGCAGGATGCTAGATTAGGAAGTAGGTAAATCTGGAACCAATTGGAGTAAGAGTCTACTAACACCAAATAATGTTGACTATTCCACTCTAAGATGTTGGTGGCTACTGTTGACCAAGGTAGTTCAGGAATCTGGTTTATCTGAAATGGTTCTTTCTGTTCATGTGCCTTTGTACTATTACACATGGAAGAAGATAAAAGTACTCTCATAGGATGATACCAGGCTATTGGCCCAGAAGCCCTTATAACCCTAGCCAAGAATTTGACCCATGTTTCCACAAAGTCATCACCTGTTTTTCCTGTCCAACAGGGAGACAGCTGGGATCCCAGGGGTATATTTTCTGTTTCCCATCCAGTCGTTCTGGTTCCTTTTAAAGAGGACTAGTAAGATATTCTGCTTGACATAGAGAGGAAGTCTATTCCACAGATGGGGAGTTACTGGGAGACAAATCTATCCTGCCAACAAGTTCTATTAATGTCACAGATCAGGTTAAGACCTTGTGTACCATTTGCACGAGTGGAGTTTGACTTATGGATATGCAGCAACTCTATCAAGGCTGAGTCTGAGATGGCCTTGTATGCCAGACACAGGTCACCTCTGAGATGTCTGTACAAGACTGAGTAGAGAGACAGGGATTTTTGCCTAACTGTATAGGATAAGTGTTTGAGAACCTGGATTTTCCTGGTCAGGAACCTCTGTGGTCTCTCCAACTGCTGCATGTGCTTGGCAAGGTACATGCTGAAAGGGGGCATTGTACTCAATAATGGGTCTGATAAGGGAGGAGTATGTGGATGTTATGACCTCCTTGTTCCTGGATGATATACCCTTACTTATGAGATGGGCCATGTAGAAAGCCTTCTATATAACAGAGGCAACATTGTGGTCAAAAGTCTGGTTGCTATCAACCTGGGTGCTCAAGTCCCTCATGACTGATTACATGCTTAGTACATTGTTATTGTGATAATTAGTGGGGACACCATTTTCCCCAAAGGGGATAATGATGCATTTCTTGGAATTCAGTTTGAGGCCATGCTTCTGGCAGCAGTCATTAGTTTCGTTAAGGCCCTCTTGGAGGATGCTCACATCACTAGGGGAATTTATGACAGTGCCCAGCTTGCAGTCATCTGAAAACTTGGTCAGCCACAGACTATTGGTTTTGGCTTGCACCTCAGAAAAATATATCCCAAACAGTAGAGGCCCCAAGACCGATCCTTGGGGTACGCCATTTGTTATGGGTCTACTACTAGAGGTGGCTTCCCCTATTTTGACTGAGTGGGTTTTATCAGTGAGCCAGTTAACTTCCCATCTGGTAACATATGGGTTGTTGCCTAGCTGGGAGAGTTTATCTATTATGCCTGAGTGGGAAATAGTGTTGTAGGCTTTGGCTAGGTTGAGGTAGGTGGCCTGCACTGTCTTGCCCTCATCCATGGCTTTGTTGACTGTTTTGAAGAAGACAACCAAGTTTAACAGGCATGATCTCCCTTTGACAAAACCAAACTTTGTGGTATCAAGTGTTTGGAGGTTTCCAATGTCCTTGTTTATAAGCTATATGATAATGCATTCCATGGCCTTGCAGGTCAGGCTAGTTAGACTGATGGACCTATAATTTTGCCTGGGTTGGTGGATGCTCCATCTTAGTGCAGAAGAATGACAGTGGCTGTCCTCCATTCTGTTGGGATGAAGCCAGTGCCAGTGTTTTTGCTGAGTTCATGTTGGACACAGCCAGGGATGTTGTCAGGTCCAATGGACACTGTATTTTTTGCCTTTGAGAGGGCATTAAGGACTGGCTCCCTGGGGATAAGGGGAGGTGGCAGGTGTTGGGGATGTCCTGGTTTACTGATGGGGGAACAGGGGGTGAAAAGGTTGACTATATCTATGGCATTTGTGTATGTGGTATTCTTGATCACCAATTCAGAGCAGATTTGGGAGTTACCTTTCAGATTGCGGATGTATGCAAAGAAGGCCTTGTGATTGTTCTTAATGGATGTGGCCAATCTGGGCTCAAAGTTATCCTTAGAGGATTTCACCAGTGACCTTATTTGCTTGTTCAGACAAAGGAGAGATTGCTTCCAACTTGGCACCTGCTCCTTCTTGGTCCTGGACAGCAATTATTATACAGTCTGTTTATTGCTGCTGTTCACCAGACATGTTTACTCTTCTTTAAGGAAGATGATTTGGTCCTGTCAGGTATTGCTGAGTCCATGCAGCTATATAGGTGCTAATATAGTTTCTTGGTGTAGGCTTGGACATTAGTGCTTGATTCAACTGAAGGGATGGTGGCTGTGAAGCTGCTTATACCTGCTCTCAGGAGGTTGTAGTCAGATTTGGAAAAGTTTTTTTGTTCAACCCTGGCAAGGAGGTTGTCAGGGGAGATGGTGACTTTGAAAGTGATTGCTTTATAGTCGGATCATACCAAGGAGGATGACACTTTAGGGGGTGTTACAGTGGTACTCATGTTGGTTAGTACCAGGTCCAGGATATTTTCGCCTCTTGTGGACGTGTCGACCAGCTGATCCAATACATTGGCATTGACAAAGTTGAGGAATCCCTGAGTGTTCGTGTTTGAGCTTGAATAGGTCTTTCATTCTAAGGTTGGGTAGTTAAAGTCACTCAAGATCAGGGTAGAGGGGTTGAATCTTGATGGATTCAAGTAAGTCCAGATAGGTGGAGTGGGTCTGCTGATTCATGGTTGGGGTTCTGTAGCTAGCAATGATTTGAACAGGTGTTTTTGTCAATAGTTAACTGCACCTGGAGTGTCTCCTGTGCATCATGCTTGACCAGCCTGAAGGTTTGTATGTCTTTGATAAATATTGAAACTCCACTTCTTTTGGCTTTGTAGCCTCTGTTTGGGGTCTGAATGTATGGAAGGAAAAGTAACCTAGTAAGGCTGGGGTGCTCTCCATAGCTTTAAACCAGGTTTCAGTGACTGCTCAAATGTCAGCATCTTTCAGGGTGAGGAATGCTTGCAGTGAGTGCATTTTCATAAGACTCCTAGCATTTAGCAACATGACCTGTAAATTTCAGTTAGAAGAATTTTTCACGTTGGTAATTTTGTCTTCATGACTTTGCCTAAAATAGGCACTATGGGGGATGCAAGAGCCTTTGGCAGAAGCCTCAAGCCCAGAGGAGACAGATGAAGGCCATCTCTGGTAAAGCATCATGGTCGGTCAATCATGTACTCCCAGGCTGCGAGATACTGGATCCCCTTGGAATGACACACGAAACTAAGCCAATTGTTAAAGTCAATCATTTTCTGTTTGTACTGAGGCTTCATTCTGAGTGACGGTAGGATGCTGCTTAAGGCTAGGAACATACCTGTCTGGGACACATATTCAGTGAGCTCAAGCATGTCTCTCTTCATATAGTCCAGAGAGGTACATCTCAAGTCATTTACACCAACATGGACTATGACACAGTCATAACAGCACCTGCTGTTGAGAGACTTGAGTGCATGAGTGATAAAGCAGATTCTAGCACATGACAAGCAACTTACTGTGACTTTCTCCTTGTCTAGCCTGGTGAGGAGCACATCTGTGTGTCTCAAGATAGAGTGTCCTATGACTAGTAGGTTGAGTTTGTGGCTGGGCCTTAGAGGCTGTGAGACACATGCATGTGTACTATGTGTGGTGCTTGGTGCGTGGGTTATAATGTGTGTGTGTGCTTTTACCTCGGTGGCCTCTTTTGTTTAGGTATGTTTTTGTTGAGAACCTCCACATAAGTAGGAATGTACTGTACAGGTGTGGGTGGTGTTAGAGATGTGGTGCTTGTGGTATTTGTGTAGACGAACTTCCCAGTGTCAGATGTACTGACGTGTGATTGAGACAGCAAAGAGTCTAGGTTCTTAGTGTAATTGCATCTCTCACATATTGTGTTCCTAGGTGGTAGAAGAAGAGGGTTATCCATGTACTTGAGGCAGTTGCTACACTGTCTCAGGATGCCCATATCAACAAGACTAGCAGTTGAAACCACAGGAAATTGTCCATCCATGGTTGTCAGAATCTGTGGAAGAGAGATAAAGGACAGTAGAGTAGGTATTATCAGAACAGAGTACCTATAGGTGTGAGTAGGGCTAGATAAAATCACAGTAGCTGCAAGGGAGGGCGCAGTTACACAAGGAGTGCTGGTAAGGGGAAAATGCAACTGAGATACCTTGCAATGGGTTAAAACAGAGCAGCAGCAGAGTGCAATGAGCAAACAAGTACAACACCCTGCAGACACAGGGTTTAAATACCAGAAAAGATGGAGGAATCTAGAAGCTCAAAACACTACCGAATCCTGCTAGCCCTGCCCTTTCAACCAATCACTTGTGCTAGAAAAGGTCAGGACAACCCTGTTACTCTCACTAACAGCAAATCTCTCAATGTCTTTTGACATAGAAGGCCAAAATACTACACCTGTTACCCTTCTTTTGGTAGTCAGTTCCTGGGTCACCATGATGCAAGATAGTAATGTATTCTTGCTGCAAGGACTTTGGAACAATTACTTTTGTACCTTTCATAATGATACCTTTGTCAGACAAAATATCATCTCTGTAAGGAAAATAAGGTTTCACTTCTTGAGGTAAACTAGATTGCTTTAACGGCCATCTTTGACTGATAAAGTGGCTGAGTCTTTGTGAGACTGGAACTGTGGCTATGTGATCTCTCAGCTCATCAAGACAAGTGGAAGAAAAATTTCTCACTTCCATGACTTCAAAATCAAGGTTCTCATGCTGTTTTGTGGTGATTCTGAATGATCTGGATAATGTATCAGCAAGATAAAGATGTTTGCCTGCCCTGTAGACAAGATTGAAATTATGCTTTTGCAATCTCAGTATCATACTTTGCAGTCTGGCTGGAGCTGAATGCATAGGCTTTTTTAAGATAGTGACTAGAGGTCAGTGGTCTGTTTCGATCTGGAAAGGTCTACCATAAACATAATCATGGAACTTCGAACATGCAACCACAGTTGTCAAAATCTCTTGCTTGATCTGAGTGTGCTGTATCTTAGTTTGGGTAAGAGTTCTTGATGCATAGTCAACAGATTGACCCTCTTGTAGGGATGACTGCACCAAGACCAGTTTTCAAAGCATCACATGAAAGAGTAACTGGCTTGTGAACATCATAGTATCTGAGAGCTGGTGGATTAGCAATTCTGTGTTTCAGGACATCAAATGCTCTCTGGTGTTGTTCTAACCAAAACCATGATACATCTTTACATCTCAGGTCCCTGAGTAGTACTGATAGTTGGTTCAAGTCTGGAATGAACTTGCCTAGGTAGTTAACCATGCCAAGAAAATGTTGCAGGGCTTGAACATTGTCTGGAGCTGGCATCTCAGGAATGCATGTTTGTTTTGAAGGGTCTGGTCATAAACCTGAAGTGGTAAATAAATGACCAACATAAGTAACTTCTTGTAGCCCTAATTTGCATTTCTGTGGATTGAGCTTAAGATTCACTTGACATGCTGTTTCTAGAACTTTTCTGAGGTTTCTGTCATGATCAGCTTCATCATGACCTCCTACTAGTATGTTGTCAACTACAATAGTACAAGGATACCCAGAAAAGTTTGCTTCATTTCATGTTGAAAGGCTTCATGTGCAGAATTTATCCCAAATGGCATTCTCAAAAATCTGTACCTGCCAAACAAAGTACTGAACGTAGTGAGCAATGGTGATTTCTTGTCAAGCTGCATTTGCCAAAATGAACTCTTTGCATGTAAGGCAGAAAAAACAGTGGCATTTGGCATCAAGGCTGCGACTTCTTTGACTGTGCATATTGGATGATGAGGTCTTTTGAGTGCTTTGTTCAAATCTCTAAGGTCAATACATATTCTGATGTCATCTGAGCTTTTCTTGTGAGCTGCCACCATGGAAGATACCCATTCAGTTGTAGTTGCAACTGGAAAATCACACCTTGTTGCACCATCTTATCTAGCTTGACTTTGACTCTGTCCTGCATAGCTATTGAAACTTTACATGTTGTCCTGATAACTGGACTGACCTCTGAATCTAGCTTCATGGAGTACACAACTGGAAGCTTCCCTAATTTGTCTTTGAAAAGATCAGCATAGATAGAAAAAATGTACTGGGTGAAATTAGAGTAGTGGTCTTTCAAGCTAACATGATGGACTTCCTTATTAAATGAAAGCAGTCCCATTTTCAAAGTGACTCTGAGGCCTAATAATGATTGAATGTGCCTCTTGACCACCTACTTTCTTCCAGCAGAGTAACATGAAAGCACTACTGAGCCTTCAGTTTGAATTTTTTCACCTGCATAAGCAACAAGCTTCACACACCTTGCCAAATCAAGCCTTTCACCATGAAATATTCCAGCAAATGTTTCTGTTGACATAACATTGCACTTGGAACCTGTATCAACTTTGAGCTCTACAGGTTTGCCATTTACCTGAACAGTACAAAATACTTCATTCTTTGCCCTTAAATCTACTGCATTGACTGTTTCATGAAGCACTGACACACCATCCACATAAAGAGAAGGGTTGCAGATTTCTATTTGATCACCTCGTTTCTTAAAATGTTCCCTTTTAATAAAAGAATGTGGGCCTTTTGATTTACAAAACCTTTTGAAATGATTCCACTTATTGCATTTGTGGCATTGTTGACCAAAAGCTAAGCACTTTTCTCTTTTAGATTCATGACTTCCACCACAATTACGACAGTTGGCAATGGGCCCATGCTTTGAGTTTGCTGACTCACTCTTATGCTTCACTGAGACTGTGCAAACTCTGGAATTTGCTAGAAAACTCTGGGGTTTTCCAGTGAGTGCTTCAGAGGCTACAGTTGTTACCATGTGCTTGGGCCTATTTCTTTTAAATATGTGCTGCATACTATCAACATGAGTTTTATCACTGTGCCTTCTAGAGCTATTCTCATTTGTGAGCATATTTGTATACTTTTCTGTGATAGCGTATATCCGACAAATCTTAATGGCCTTATTCAAAGTTAAATCACTGTCACAAAGCAAAATCTTTCTCACTGCATCATCTTTAATACCATACACAAGTCTGTCCTTTATCAACTCATCCCTTAAATCACCAGATCTGCACATTTTAGCCTTGTTTCTCAAGTCAGTTATATATGCTGCAAAAGGTTCACTAGGCTTTTGAATTCTTGTGTAAAATAAGTGATTTTCCATTGTAACGTTTGGCTGGGGGGTAACACATTTCTCTAAATTTACATTTTAAGCACTCGGGGTCCTCCCTTGACTCAGATGGTACAACAACATGATGGTTTTCTCCTGCTCCTGTATAGATAGCAGGTGCATGCACAAATGAACGTTCCCTTTCTATGACTTCTGACTCAGCTAAATTAAGTAGAATAAATGCCTTTGTTTAGTCATCTTTATCAGAAAATGCAGCCTGTATGAAAATGTTGTACTCTTGATCAAACACTCTCCAGTTCTCAGCAATATTGCTGTTAAACACAAGTGCACTGGGTTTTCGAAATCTGTCTGCCATGTCCACAAAGTATCCATAAACACACTGAAAATATGGCCCTTGTAATTATGCATGAACACAGTGTTCTGCAAGCTTATAAAAACATTCAAATGCACAATAAACTCTTCGAAATACTGTACTTTACGAAATATGTTCTGTAATGGCTGTATTCTGTGAAATAACTTTACTGTAGCACTGCACAAACATGCAAACACTTTATACACCTGATAACTCAGATATCCTTAATTAATATGAAAAATATGGATTCACTAGGCACATATTGAAAAATGCAGTCGTTTCCCCTTATTTTCTTTTGTTTTATGCAATTTGGACTTTATTTCAAACATTTTCCATAGTAATTTGAATATTTTATCAGTATCAGACATATCCCTTTATGCAAGTATCAAGTTAGAGCTTTCTGTATGCCTTGTTTTATATTTTGCGAATAAGAAATTGTGTTGAGCAAGATTAATACCTGAAATCCATTTCTGACCTGTTTTGCGAAGTATGCACATTGTAGGGATGATTCACTCCTTTAAATTGCTCCAGTTTCAAGTGGGTGCCCCTTGAACTCAAAGTGAGAATTTAGATTCCGTCCTGTCCCAAGTAATTTTAGATACCATGTCTCTTTAGACATACCGCTTCTAAGGACATGCTGCTTCTGACACCATGTTGTGTGTCCATCTCTAACACAGATGCCAAGTAGGTGGAGCATTTCATTTAGATGCTTTAATACATAAAAACACATCAGGATGGATAGCAGCATCATAAAATATAAACAAACTGGTTAACATACATACATACATACTTACATATCAATAGCTTACTACCAAATGTCGGGTTAGCTTGCACGTGCTCAGTATTTATACACTTGTGCAAGCCCTTGGATAGCTTCTTAAAGGTATATACCCACGCATCAGTCTACATTCAGCATTTCAGGAAACAGGCAAGACAAAATTTAAGATAAGCAGGAAAAGACTGTTGTGATGGATGTCACATTCTGTTAGAATTCATTGTTTCACAGTTACTGTCTTGCTGAAGGTAGTAAGCTGTTTGATAGCAAATAGTGAGGATAAACATTGTCTCTAAAGCACTTATAGATGGATTATTTTGCAATGTTTTGTGAAGGCTTTTTTGAACACAATAAGAAATTTCAGGATCCTTGGTTCAGGTGGGACTCTGTTGCATAATATCAGGCCTTGTTTGTAGAGGGCATGTTCTCCAATAGCTGTTTTTATGGGGGTCTGCTTAATGTGACAGCTTTTACCTGGATACCTCTTAGGGAGTAAACTGGTCTTAGATAGATAGGTAGTTAACTATCATAAAAGTATGGGATTGTCATTGTTTAGTATGTTTTGAAAAATAGTACATTGGAGATAAGTAGCCCTATCAGTGAATGGAAGCCATTTTAGACACTGTAGGAGGTTACGACAATGAGGCCTGCTGTTGTGAAGGACTGCACATCTGCAAATTTTATTTTCTGTGATGTGAAGTCTTTGGGAATTTTGTGCTGAGTAAAAGGAAATCAGAGGAAGACTGTATTCCAATTTAGGAAGTAGAATGTTTAGCAGAGCTTAAAGTGAGATAGTACTGTATTATTTGTTCAGTCTATATGATTTGAAAATGTTAGAGAAGGATCAAGGTTAAGTCAAGGTTAAGGTATTTGTATTCAGAAAGAAGCAGAATAATTTTGTTGTTATCAGTGATATAAATAAAAGGTAGGCGAGAGAACTTTTGAGGGTTTGTGAATAGCATAATGTTATTATTATTATTATTATTATTATTATTATTATTTATTTATTTATTTATTTATTTGTTTATTTTTGTGGTTAATTAGGTGATTATAATTAGCCCAACTGCAGAGTTCAGAAAAAAGAAAACTGTTGTAGTTTATTCTGAAGATCAGAAGGGCATTTACTGGTCTGTAATAGAAGGATGTCATCTGCATATACCATGGTATCAAGGGATGACAAATTATGTTTGTTCAGATTCATAAGAAAATATTGTGGTTAATAGTTTCAAATGCTCTAGACATATCTACAGATATCTCAACAGTGATCAGACAGTCATTAATGCTACCAGAAATGTTACAAGTTGCAGTGAGAAAGGTAGTTGTCATGCTGAAGGCATTCCTTTCTTTAGCTTAGCTTTTGGAATTCTTCAACTGCAGTTGCACAAGTTCAACAAATGCACTTCCTTACTGGCATATGGGTAAATTTCCTAAGCTTGCCTAACCTGGGAGGAGGAAGGATAAGAGACTATGAGCACCAGGAGAATGGTCCTCATGAGGCCTGCTCTGAAGTTTTTGAGGGATTGGGAATAGCATAATGTTACTTTTTTTGTGGTTAATTAGAAAATGATTGCAATTAGTCCAGCTGCTAGTTTAGAAAAAAAACTGTTGTATTTTGTTCTGAAGATCAGAAGAGCACTTACTGGTTTATAGTAGAAGGATGTCATCAGCATAGAGTGTGGTATCAATGGATGGCAGACCATCAGTAAGATGATTAATAAGTAATGAAAACAGAATGGGACCCAGAATTGAACCTTGTGGTACTCCAGTACTTAAGGTGACAAGGAATGATAAGAAGCTGTTAGTGTAGACCTGCAATGTGCTATTCTCCAATTAACTTTGGAACCACTTGATAGTGTTGTGACCAAAATTATGTTTGTCCAAATTCATAAGAAAATATTGTCGCTGACAGTTTCAAGTACCTTAGTCATACATACAGATATCTCTAGCATGATCAGATAGTCATTAATTACTTCCAAAAATGTTGTAAGTTAAAATGAGAAAGGCAGTCATCATGCTGAAGGGATTCCTTTCTTTAGCTTAGCTTCTGGTATTCTTAAATTGCAGTTACATAAGCTCCACTTGCATGTAACAGTAGATGTTCAACAAACACACTGCTTTACTGGCTCATTGGTAGTAGTGCCCTGCTAGCCTCCCTCTGGTAGTCTCTCAAAGCTTAGAGCTCTTCCCACTTCCTATTTGTGAGTATAAAGGACTAATCACTTGACAGTATCAGGAAATCCCTTCAAAATCACAGACAGGGCCCTTTCAGTTTTCTAGGTTCCAAAAGGAACAGCAAAAGAGACACAACCATTGTGAACACATACTGCTCCATACCAATAGCCACACACACACACACACACACACACACACACACACACACACACACACACACACACACACACACACACACTCAACTACTATAGTTGTTGACCCAAATTTGACAGCACTTCCTACAACTAACTATATGCACCTAGCAAAAAAGGGGGATATTGGGAGGGTACTGTCAGTAAGGCAGGGTGTTCTTCAAACATTTACTGTTACATGTTAGTGGAAACTTATGCAAATGTATTATGTTCAACAAACACACTGACCTCAATGGCATTGGAGTAGATTTCCAAACTTACCTAGCCTGGGGGGGAGACATGGGTCCAGAAACACCTGGAGAATTGTGCTCATGAAGCCTGCACAGGTTTTAGAAAAACATCTGGTTTGTAGTGCTTCATGAAAATATGGAGGACTTAGTTGTTGCCTCTAGAATACTACCCACAATTTCTTAAAGTCTTTCATAGGCAAAGCCTCAATGAACTGAGGATAACTACAGGCTTTCTAGAGGATGTCCCCCAATGCTAGGATCAAAGGAGGGAAAAGAAAACATCTGTTTTGGTCCCTATATCTGTTTGACATCAGAGAAACCAATTGAGCTAATGCAGGTAGGTCAGAGTCCTCCAACCCAGATTCCTGTTCAAAAGGAAGATCCTTAGAAGACTGACTGGATGTGGAAACACTAGTATTATTATAACCCAAGTATGCACCCTGTAGCCAACTGCCTACTTCATGGGTCTATTCGTAGCTGCCATCACAGGTGGGAAACCAGTCAGAGACTGCTGCCACACCATGTGGAGGACTTTCTGCCACTTTTTGACCTACATTGCATTGAAGAATCCCCAGAGGGTGGGTGGGAGTATGAATACTGCCAATAGATTATGCCTGTCTGACTTCCCCTACATCTGAAAAGTTTGGATCAGCCTTACCTGAAACAGGCATGGTACAGCCACGGAGACTGTGTCTGGTACTCACGTCATACACAGTTGTGACATTATCACTACACCAGAGGACCTATAGGTAAAAGAAGGCAAGTGGTCCAGTAGCCTGCAATATGCTAAGGCTTTTGTGGAGTCACAAGCCATAGGCTGAGACATTTTTTATATATTTTTTTCATTTTTAAGTGCATATGGGGAAGATGTTGGTGGTGGTTGGAGACAGTACCTGAATCCATCAAAGCAAGGGGGAAAAATAGCCAGATGAAAGCCAAGTACTGGTTGTATGGTCAGCCTAGTACAAAATGGATAAATCTCACAAAGTTACCTCTAATTTGCGAAATAAAATATTTTTCTACAGGGAAACTATACTGAATACTGTACAGTGGAAAAGATAGCAGTTACAGTAACTCAGCACAAAGCACATTAAATACAGCATATCACATAGACCCCAATCTAAACAAATAAATGCTATTTTAGCCTAACATAAATAGAAACCACCTAACTTAGCCTTAGACCAGGGATTATGTATACTATTAAGTAAAATTCAAAAATGTCACACAGACAAAATGGTGCCAAAATCCCAACTTAAATGAGAAATTCATTTTAAATATTGTAAATGTACTCACTCGCATCAAATAATAATAAATCCAAATCTGGATAAGAAATGCAGACAAGGAATTTAACATAAACTTAAGAACAAATTCCTGTCTGAAATGTTTCACAAACAAAACGGCATTCAGATTTAAATGAAAAACAATCATTTAAAAATGCAGTAGGTGTACTCAATGACTTCAAATAATCATAATCCTTGCCAGAAAAAAAAATGCGAAATCAGCAATTTTTTTCTGTCAAAATTTTCAAAATAGCTTTTAATCAACAGAAATAAAAGTCAAAAATTGCCAGTGGTTCTGGCAGTAAGAGGAAATTAAAGGAATTGTAGTAAAATGGCCTCAGTAAAGAAACTCAAACAATCAGGAATAACCATAAAACACTATAAAGGGTTAAAAGCCACACAGAAACACAGAAAGAGCTTAAAATGTATTTATTTATTTTACATTTGTTGAATGGGCTAGTTTAACTGGGTATATGTCCATTTTCAATAGAGGCCCGGTGAGAAAAAGCTCCACATAAAACAAACAGCACATAAAAATTCAGTTTCAAAACATTAAACTTCAATTAAAGATGCTAGTCAGACAAAACATGTGCTACAAGGTAAATAAAACACCTTTTTTTCCAATCACTGTGGGAAGGAAGTATTCAGAATGATGAGGGAGATTCCAGAACAAAGTTTTAAGTAAGGAGCAGCAGGAGAGACTAGTTTAATGAGAACAGAGTTGGGAGAAAATTAAAGAGAAAATAAACAGCATAAGTAAGATAAATTACACTCAAAGAACACATGCATTTTTCACAAGAAAAAAAAGTAAAATAGCACACAAAACTATACAAGCACTAATAGAAAAGAGCAGAGGGAGGAATAAACAAACAAAAAGAGATTATTACTAAGCTCTGAAGCTGACATCACACAGAGAGAGGAACAGTATCCCTATAGGTCTTTCTTTGACTATGGCACCAGAACACTGGGATAGTTTTAAGAGCTATTCTGGTTCTTTCAGGTAACTGGTCCTTCACAATCAAAGTTAGACAGTGAGGACCAGCTCCAAGCTTTGAGATACTGCCAGAGGGAGGGTAGCAGGGCACTACTATCCATATGCCAGTAGGTCATTGTGCTTGTTAAACATCCTCTGTTATCTGTACAGTATTTGATTTTTTAACATTTGTGTTTTGTTATTTTATTTATTTTGCGTGTATTTGTTTTTTAAAGTTATCTCATATTTAGTAAATTTCAGGTACTTAATATTTCTACCTTTATGCATTTCTAACTGCTAGAAGGCATATTTCATATCTGGCACTTGTCTTCATACAATTGTAAAATGCATCATTACATATTTCTGTTGAATACATACAGTGAATTTGTCAATTTTTACATAATTTGTCCTCCTGCATCACATTTAACTCCTACTCTCAGCAACATAGAATAGAATATCATATGATTATCTCCTTAGCCACATACATTTTGGGACATGCTTATTTCATGTGGTTTCCAGGAAAGAATACCTTTAACTGGATATTAATAAGTTTTATATTATCAGGATATGTAAACATAAAATAAAATAAAATAAAATAAAATAAAGCAGTCATACATCAGTCTTCCACCCTGCTCTTCAGTATTCATCACCATCCAAAGGTACCACTGTTACTAAGGCTCATGGACTCTGACTGTAAAATGCTGTTTATGATTTTAACATTTTCAAAATGTAAAGCATGCATTTCAAACCTTTAAGTCCTTGTCAACTTCTTTTATTCACATTTACTCAAAAATGAATACATCTGTGTGTGTATATACTATTTTTATATATATATATATATATATATATATATATATATATATATATATATATATATATATATATATATATATATATATATATGTGTGTGTGTGTGTGTAGGTTCACTTCAGAATATCAAAGGTTTAAAACTTCGGATGTCATATAGTTGAGACCATATGATCAAAGTTTTAAATCTTTGAACATTCTGAATGGGGATCTCCATAAAACTCGGAACAGGAGATTTTCCCTTTTCCTAACTGTAGTACGATCTCGAAGTTGATATATTTAAATAGCAGGGGGTTTGGGGGGTGTTGCGGAGCTTGCCCCTCTGCAAAAACATTGAGGAACATGTTTTGTTTTTTTAAATTTTGTATTTATTTCAGAATTTCGAAGTTTTGAAACTTCCATATTCTGAAGTGAATCCATGTATGTGTGTGTATATATATATATATATATATATATATATATATATATATATATATTTTTTTTTTTTTTTAATTGATATTCTGTGATCCTGCTGTAAATTAGACTGCTATTTTTTTTCTAGCACCAAAAACATATCAAGTAAGATAAAAGTATAATTTTCAGTTAAAATAAATTTGTCATTTTCATGAAAAAAAAAACAGTATCAATCCCTTTAGGTTGTTTTCCCATTACTTAATGTATTATTGTACGTTTTATTTTGCTATTAATTTCATGATTATGATGCCACTGCCCATTTTTTACACAGCCAGCTACCATCCTTTACTGTTGATTTCTATGGCCGCCTTACCTTCATCTTCATTTTCCATCCCAGTGAAATGACAATAAAAATAAACATACATACTTTAATATCTAAATTGTGTTTTTTTCCTACGTTAAAAGGATGCATAATCTTCTTCCTGTTGTATCACACTCCTGCCATAACTTACACTAGCCACCAAAGAATTATTTACTTTTGCAATATTGTCTCTAAGAGGATTTGCTTCAGAAATATTATCCATGCCATCAGCCATTGCCCATTTCTGTACATGTGCACTGCTTTTATATTGCATGGTCTGAAATTCTCCTCAGAAATGGTTTCCATAGCTATGGTCACATCTTCCTCCTGGGCATTCTTTCACATGCCTTACCCATTACTGCCATACCCTGGGAAATGGCCTACTCAAGAAAGTTTTGTAATTTACCCACTGTCCTGTAAAGGCTAATTATATTTATAAATATGAGCAAAGGCTGTCCTCTTAAAACAAGTCAGTAACCCTTATCCTTCCTCCTCACACCAGGCTAGGTAAGCTTTGGAAATCTATCCTTATGCCATTGTGGGATTATCTGAGTCAAAAGAAATATTATCTATTTGTCTGTCTGTCTGTCTATCTATCTATCTATCTATCTATCTATCTATCTATCTATCTATCTATCCAGCCATCCATCTACTGTATCTGTATATCTATTTAGGCATCTGACTAGCCATCTAACAAGCCTATTTACACATCTATCTATCCATCTGTATATCTGTCTATACTATCTCTCTATGTAACTATGCATCCATATATCTACCTACATTCTTTCTCTCCCTTTCTCTTTCTCTATAGATTTATGTGTCTGTGTGTGTATGTGCATACGTGTATGTGTTTGCATATGTCTGTAACTCTCTCTCTCTCTCTCTATATATATATATATATATATGTGTGTATATATATATATATATATATATATATATATATATATATATATATATGTGTGTGTGTGTGTGTGTGTGTGTGTGTGTGTGTGTGTGTGTTCATAGGTTCATAGGTAGGTACTAGGCTATCGGCCCCAGGACCTATACAAGCCCAGCCAAAAAGGTACCCAGGCTTTCGCCAGCCAAGTGCCCCTGTCGAGCAGAGCCACAGAGGTGATCCTGGGGTGAATTTCCTAATTCCCATCCAATCATCAAGGTTTTTCTTGAAGAGTGCTAATGAGAAACTTTGTTTGATATAGATAGGTAGTTTGTTCTAGAGTATGGGAAGTCTCTAGGACAGGAATCTATCCCTTCAGTATGTTATCTTGTGGTGATAAGGTTTAGGTCCCTAGAGCACATAGCTCAGAGGGATTTGTATTTCTTTAAGTGGAGCATGTCCACCACATCTGGGTTTGACATACTTTTGTATGTTAGGCAGAGATCACCTCTGAATAGGCGCTATGTGACGGAGTAAAGCTGGAGTTTTTTGAGATGGTCTGCGTAGGGCATCTGTCTGAGGCTGGTAATCCTCTTTATGAGGTATTTCTGCAGCCTTTCCAGTTGTTGTAGATGTCTTGTGAGGTACATTCCAAAAGGTCTATTGTACTCTTTAATAGGTCTAATGAGTGACGAGTAGAGGGGAACAATGACCAATTTTTTCCTGGATGAAAAACCTTTTGTGATGAGGTGTGCCATGAAGAAGGATTTCCTGACTACTGTGGCAATGTGATTATCAAAGGAGAGACTATTGTCCACCTGTGTCCCAAGGTCTCTTATCACATTTTCGGTGTTAGACTATCACCTATGTGGTAGTTCATGGGTACAGAGTTTTTACCAAAGGAGATGACAGTGCACTTTTTGGCATTGAGCTTGAGGCCATGGCTTTGACACCAGGCATCTGTCTCACTGAGGCCCTTTTGTAGGATGTCCACATCATTAGGGGTTTCAGTTATGGCTCCTAGTTTGCAGTCATCTGCAGACTTTGTTAGCCAAAGACCTTCTGTGTTAGCTTGTACTTCAGAAAAGTAGATACCAAGCAGGAGAGGACCCAGGACTGAACCCTGTGGTACTCCACTTGTCAATGATCTGAAGTCGGATTTGGAGTCTGCAAATTTCACAGTGTGGGTTCCGTCAGTGAACCAGTTGGCAACCCATCTTGTGACATAGGGATTTATACCTAGTTTAGTGAGTTTATCTATAATTCTAGAGTGGGGGATGGTATTAACAGCCTTGGCGAGATATAGATAGGCTGTGTGAACCACCTTACCCTCATCTACAGCTTTGGTGACTGCTTCAAAGAAGTCTATCAGATTTAGGAGACATGATCTGCCTTTTACAAACCCGAACTGGGTGGGGTCCAGAGTTTGGGGATTACCAATGTATTTGTTTATAAATTCCATGATGATACGTTCCATGGCCTTGCAGACCAGGCCTGTTAGGCTAATGGGGCGGTATTTTCCGGGGTGCATGGTGGCTCCCCCTTTGTGGAGTGGGATAACTGTCTCTGTGCGCCATTCAGTGGGCTCAAAGCCTGAGGTGAGGCTATGGTTGAACATGGTGCTTAGGTGGGGTGCCAGTTCATTCTGTAGTTTATGTAGAACGCAGCCTGGGATGTTGCCAGGTTCCATGGATGCTGTGTTCTTGGCTTTGGAGAGTGTGGTTTTTACTTGTGCAGCCATGATTACAGGAACTTTGCATTCTTCTGGTATAGAGATGGGTCCTTTAGGATGTGAGGGGGGTAAAGTTAGCACTGAATCTATCTGCCAGGATGTTGGGAATATCAGTTGGTTCTGTATTTTTAGTGCCACTGTGCTGTACTCAGAGCAGGATCTGAGTGTTGCCATTGAGATTCTTGACATAGCTATAGAATGCTTGGTGGTTGTCTTTAGAATCAGTGGTGATTTTGTTTTCATAACTGGCTTTGAAAGACTTTATGAGGGATCTCAGCTTCTTACTGAGGCTGACCAGGGAGGCCTTCCAGTCATGGGATTTTACTCTTTTTGCAACAGTTTCTTTCTTCTGTTGTAGAGTTTGTTTATGGCAGGGGACCACCAGATTGGCTTTCTTTTTTTGGAGGAGAGCATCTTGGTTCTATTAGGGATAGCATGATCCATGTACTCATGTAAGTGCTTATAAAGTGCATTTGTGTAGGATTCAGCAGTCATACCTCTATTTCCCATCTGCATGGGTGTCGTGAAGTTTGCCCCTTCTGTCTTAAGAAATGTGAAGTTGGCTTTGGAGACATTTTTTACTGTGGTTTCCCTAATGGGGGGGGGGGGGGTGAGCGGGATGTGGATGTCTAGGCTGATTAGCTTGTGGTCGGATCTGACCAGCGAGGAATTGACCTCTGGTGTGGAACACCGGTCGCCCATATTTGTAATGACCAGGTCTAGGATATTGCTGCCCATGGTGGGGGTGTGGATAAGTTGATCCAAGGCGTTGGAATTTATGAATTCCAGAAAACGTTGAGCAAAAGAGTTGGTACATGAGTAGTTTTCCCAGTTAATGGTGGGGTAGTTGAAATCGCCCATTATTAAGGTGTTGGGTTGTACCCTAATATTTCCCAGTGTACCAAGAAATGAAGAGTGGTAATCCTGCGGCATGGTGGGGGATCTGTAGCAAGTTACAATTTGGATTGCGGTCTTTCCCAGAGTAAGTCGCACTTGGATAATCTCAGATGCATTATGCTGAGCAACTAGCCAGGAGGTGTGGATATCCTCCACCTTTAGTGTTTTGTCCAGGTTAGTTGGCTGAAAGGTGTGATACAAATTATAGCCTGGTAATGCAGGGGTGCTCTCTGGAGCCTTAAACCAGGTCTCAGTTACTGCACAGATATCGATGTTCTCCATTTTTAGTAGTGCCTTGAGTGGGTGCATTTTGAGGTTTAGACTTCTAGCATTTAGTAGCATTACCCTCAGATTTCACATGTTTGTGTCTGTCACATTGGTGGTTTTGTCATTTGAACCTTGCCTAAAAAGGCAATATAGTGGTGGCAAGTGCCTTAGTCAGTAATCTAAATCCCAGGGGTGACAGGTGCAGACCATTTCTGGCAAAGCATCGTGGTCTGTCGATCATTTCGTCCCAGGCAGACAGATACTGGATCCCCTTTGAATGACACCAGAAGCTTAGCCAATTGTTGAAGTCAGTCATTTTGTCCTTATACTGTGGTATCATTCTGGGTGAAGGCAGGATGCTACTCAGGGCTAGGGTCATACCTGCCTGGGCCACATGGTCCGAGAGCTCTTCCATGTCTCTTTTCATGTAGTCCAGGGAGGTGCGTCTCAAATCATTCACTCCAACATGAACAATGACAGAGTCATATTTGTACTTGTTGTGGAGTGACTTGAGTGCATGCATTATGTGGTAGATCCTGGCACCCGACAGGCAGATGACCGTAATTTTTTCCTTGTTTGGTCTGGCAAGTGGGACATCAGTGTGCCTGACTATAGAGTCACCTATGACTAAAGTGTTTGGTACACTGTCTTGCCTTAGGGGCTGTTTTTGGGTGGCACACTGATGTTGTGAGCTATGTGTCACTTTGTTTGTGATTGGTATTTGTTTGTGTTTCAGCTTCGGTGGTTCTCATTGCTTGGGTAGGTTAATGTTAAGGGCCTCCGCATATGTGGGTTTCATGTTGCTATGTTTGGGTGTTGTAGGGCTATGTGTTGCTTGAGGTGTGGTGCAGATGTTTACCTTCTCCTCTTGACTGTCTAGCACATTTTTGTTTGGAAAGAGCTTTGCTTCCAGTTTGGCTATGCACTTGAATCTCTTGCAGGTTGTAGTGTTTGGTGGTAGGAGGAGAGGGTTGTCTGTGTACATGAACTTGTACATCTGTGTCTCCGATCTTGTAGCCCAGGCAAGTATGACCCTAGCACTGAGTAGCATTCTGCCATCACCCAGAATGATGCCGCAGTACAAGGACAAAATGATTGACTTCAACAATTGGCTAAGCTTCTGGTGCCATTCTAAAGGGATCCAGTATATGTCTGCCTGGGATGACATGGTCGACAGACCACGATGCTTTGCCAGAGATGGCCTGCACCTGTCACCCCTGGGATTCCGGATACTGGCTAAGGTTCTTGCCGCCCCTATAGTGCCTTTTTTAGGCAAGGTTCAAATGACAAATCCACCACCGTAACGGGAACAGTCAAGCAAAAACTGAGGGTGATGCTACTCAATGCTAGAAGTCTAAATGTCAAAATGCACTCACTCATGGCACTCCATAAAATGGAGAACATCGATATCTGTGCAGTGACTGAGACCTGGTTCAAGGCTCCAGAGAGCATCCCTGCACTATCAGGCTATAACTCATACCACACTTTTCGGCCATGTAACCTAGACCGGAAGACCAAAGGCGGAGGTGTGTCCAAATTCATTAAGGATATCCACACTTCCTGGCTAGTTGCTCAGCATAATGCAGCCAAGGTTATACAAGTGCAACTAACTCTGGGCAAAACTGCAATCAAAATTGCAGTTTGCTACAGATCACCCACCATGCCCCAGGATTCCCACTCCTCTTTTCTTGATGTACTGGAAAATATTAGGGTTCAACCAAACACCCTAATAATGGGCGATTTCAACTACCCCACCATTAACTGGGAAAACTACTCTTGTACTAACTCCTTCGCTCAACGCTTTCTGGAATACATAAACTCCAATGTCCTGGATCAACTTATCCACACCCCCACCAGGGCCAACAATATCCTAGATTTAGTCATTACCAATATGAGTGACCAGTGTTCCACACCTGAAGTCAACGCCTCATTGGTCTGATCCGACCATAAGCTAATTACCCTAGATATCCACATCCTGCCTCCAGCCCCCCATTAAGGAAACCATGGTAAAAAATTTCTCCAAAACCAGCTTCTTGCTTCTTAAGACAGAAGTGGTGAACTTCATGACACCCATGCAGATGGTTAATACAGTTACAACTACTGAATCCTATACAATTGCACTTTATAAGCACTTACATGAGTGCATGGATCGTGGTATCCCAAACAGAACCAAGACACTATCCTCCAAAAAAAGGAAGCCAATCTGGTGGTCCCCCTGCCATAAACAAACTGTACAACAGAAGGAAGAAACTTTTTCAAAAGAGAGTAAAATCCCATGAGTGAAGGAGCTCCCTGGTCAGCCTCAGTAAGAAGCTGCAATCCCTGATAAAATCCTCCAAAGCTAGTTACGAAAACAAAATCACCACTGATTCTAAAGCCAACCAAAAAGCATTCTATAGCTATGTCAAGAATCTCAAAACATTCTATAGCTATGTCAAGAATCTCAATGGCAACACTCAGATCTGCTCTGAGTTACAGCACAATGGCACTAAATATACAGACCCAACTGATATTGACAACATCCTGGCAGATAGGTTTGGTGCTAACATTACCCTCCTCTCACCTTCTAAAGAGTCCATCTCTATACCAGAAGAATGCAAAGTTCCTGTAATCACGGCTGCACAGGTAAAAACCACACTCTCCAAAGCCAAGAACACAGCATCCATGGGACCAGACAACATCCCAGGCTGCATTCTACATGAACTACAGAACAAACTGGCACCCCACCTAAGTACCATGTTCAATCATAGCCTCACCTCAGGCTTTGTGCCTGCTGAATGGCACACAGCAATGGTTATCCCACTCCATAAGGGGGAGCCACCAGGGACCCCGGGAACTACTGCCCCATTAGCCTGACGAGCCTGGTCTGCAAGGCCATGGAACGTATCATCATGGAACTTATAAACAAAGACATTGGTAATCTCCAAACTCTGTATCCCACCCAGTTCAGGTCTGTAAAAGGCAGATCATGTCTCATAAACCTGATAGGCTTCTTTGAAGCAGTCATCAAAGCCGTTGACAAGGGTAAGGTGGTTCACACAACCTATCTAGATCTTGCCAAGGCTTTTGACACCATCACCCACTCTGAAATTATAGATAAACTCACTAAACTAGGTATAAATCCCTATGTCACAAGATGGGTTGCCAACTGGCTCACTGACAAAACCCACACTGTGAAAGTAGCAGACTTCAAATCCGACTTCAGACCAGTGACAAGTGGAGTACCACAGGGTTCAGTCCTGGATTCTCTCCTGTTTGGTATCTACTTCTCTGAAGTACAGGCTAACACAGAAGGTCTTTGGCTAACGAAGCTTGCGGATGACTGCAAACTAGGAGCCATAATCGAAACTCCTAATGATGTGGACATCCTACAAAAGGGCCTCACTGAGACAGATGCCTGGTGTCAAAGCCATGGCCTCAAGCTCAATGCCAAAAGGTGCATTGTAGTCCCCTTTGGTAAAAACTCTGTACCCATGAACTACAACATAGGCGGTAGTATACTTAACACTGAAAGTGTGATAAGAGACCTTGGGACTCAGGTGGACAGTAGTCTCTCCTTTGATAATTACATCACCACAGTAGTCAGGAAATCCTTCTACATGGCACACCTCATCACAAAAGGTTCCTCATCCCGAAAAAAAGAGGTCATTGTTCCCCTCTACTCATCACTTATTAGACCCATTATAGAGTACAACGCCCCTTTTGGTATGTACCTCACAAGACATCTACAACAACTGGAAAGGCCACAGAAACACCTCACAAAGAGGATTACCAGCCTCAAACAGATGCCCTAGCAGACCGTCTCAAAAAACTCCAGCTTTACTCCGTCGCATATCGCCTACTCAGAGGTGATCTCTGCCTAACATACAAAGCTATGTCAAACCCAGAGCTGTTGGACATGCTCCACTTAAAGAAATCCCAATCCCTCTGAGCTACACGCTCTAGGGACCTAAACCTTGTCACCACAATAAACAGAACATGCCGGAGGGATAGATTCCTGTCCCAGAGACTTCCCATACTCTGGAATAAACTACCTATCTATATCAAACAAAGCTCCTTATTAGCACTCTTCAAGAAAAATCTTGATGATTGAATGGGAAATAAGAAATTCACCCTGGGGATCACCTCTGTGGCTCTGCACGACAGTGGCACAGGAAAATAATTTTCTTGGGTGGCAAAAGCCAGGGTACCTTTTTGGCTGGGCTGGTATAGGCCCCAGGGCCTATAGCCTAGTATCTACCTATGAACCTATGAACCTATGAAGCAATTGCTGCAGTGCCCCAATATGCCCAGATTCACTAGGTGGACAGGAGAAATCACCGGAAGCTGACCCTTGGACATGCCTGGTTAGGTTCTTTTTAGTAAAGTGCAAGAGCTGTTTTTCCTTACCTTGGCAAAGTGCTTGCACATGTATATGTGTGTACGTGTGTGTGTGAGATAGTATATATACACATACGCACACACACACACACACACACACACATATATATATATATATATATATATTTATATGCATACATATATATATATATATATATATATATATATATATATATATATATGTATGCATATATATATATATATATATATATATATATATATATATATACACACACACACACACACACACACACACACACGTATGTATGTATGTATGTATGTGTGTATATATATATATATATATATATATATATATATATATATATATATATATATATATATATATATATATATATACGTGTATATATAGATAGATATAACAATACATAAATCGTTAGATATATGTAGATATCTATAAAATGAACAGCATTACACAGGTCATGGTCAGATAGTTCACTCTTTTCTGATGTGCATTAGGTCTTCATAGGCTACATAATATGAAATGCCATTCAGTAGCTGTTAGATTGTGTACTTATGATACATGTTGCAGGAAAAAAATAAAAAGAAGTTACATACACCAGAGATATAAGAAGAAAGCAAAAAGGTTGTTTAATAAAATTCCTCATGATAGGAAAATAGTTTGTGTATGTACTTAGAAAAATATCAAAGCATAAATGCCTACATGTCAACAAGAACAGTACTATAATTGCTGATTTAGAAATTAAACGAACATATATATATAAGGGTGTTCCAACATTCATACATTGTATATGATGTACAGATTTATAGTTACTTCCTTTTAACTAGCAGCAATCAAAGATATTTTTCTTCCAGACTGCACTTTTTTTGTTTTTTCCATAGTAAGAGCCACTGCAGAAGTAAATACTTATATCAATTACATAAACCAACACTTGCACTGACTCCACTACAGCTATGTTTTAAGTATCACAGTATCTATAATGCCCTTGGAAAACTGCCAAATAAGTAGCATATATGTAACTAATGAGAAGTGATTGCACTGAAATCTTACATTTGATAATTCTAATCTTCATCTTCTAAAATGCAATTATTAAGCAGTCTGCTTCCTCTTATTCTTTATAGTGTATTTCAACTTGTAGATACATTTTCTTTCTAAACATTTACAGCTCAGACTGCTGGGAACTATAGGTCTTCATGT
>NC_056739.1:1837101098-1837127998 GCF_019279795.1 Protopterus annectens
TTGTAAGTAACAGAAATGTCATACTCGAATCACAGCAGGTCAAGGTCAAGTATGCCATACATATCTTCTAAAGATAGTATAGGTGATGGTGTAAGTGATTTTGAAGAGGGGCTTTCATGACAGCTGGATGGTGAGTCAGTCCGATGTCATGACCTGCTTGATGTAGATGATCCTGCAGATACTGACCTGATAATGCTATTTGACCAGGCCAGGACAACAAATGAGAGGTTCTGCTAGTTGTAGATTTATTCTGACATAGCCTTCTATTAAATCTTTTATGCTTGCCCCCCCCCCCCCGCTAATTACAATACTTTCTTGAGAAACACTTGTAGTCTGATATGATCTGCCCCAGTGTGTCTGGACATCACTCCATCCTCTTCTCATTTCCAGACTGACTTCTCCTTGAATCTCTGAAGTCCTAACTAGTGAATGAATGGCCAAGGATGCCTGGTGTGCCAACATACTACAAACTGCTGTAATCATGGCATTATCCCCACTCTCTGCTATTTCCATTTAGTCTTAGAAATCCTCAAGTACATCTTATTGGAGTTTGCAGCTGACTGTATGAGAGTGCACTGAGCAAAATGCGTTACGTTTCCTGGAGTAGCTATGAAAAATTCTTGTGCCTGGCACCCCTTTGTAAGGATGTCACTATGGACACTGTCTCTCCTTATGTCTGCCAATATCTTGAAAGTGTTTGTCAGGGTTTGGGGATACTGGGGAAGTGGTGTTAGGGTTTTCTGTCTATACCAGGTGGGAAGTAATATAGGCATGTGCTTCACTTCGGATGCATTGTCACTTCATGCAGAATCACTAAAATGCTGTGGGGTGAGAGATCCTGCCATTAAAACTTAAGGACTGTGTGCCACTTTCCTTAGGCTGCCTCATAAGTATAACTATGTTATCATCATCTTTATTATCCTCAGCAATTCTGGGTCTGATACCTTTCAAATGTATTGCTATAGTGGAACTATTTGTTTCCACTGCTTACCCTTTAAAAAATTAATTGAATACATTACTAATAAAAAATAGCAAACACTACTATATGTTGAGTAAGGAGGTATAGAAGACACTTACCATGTGCACTGCCTTCGTAATTATTATTATTTGCAGAAAAGGGGGGTTCACCCCTTAGTAGTAATTGTTGTGTATTCCATGACATATTTAATTCACTATATAAGTACGTTAATATTTTAAACTGACCTTCCTGGGCAGATGTGCTGCTGCTGCAGACTTTGTTAATAGCCAGTGCCCATACCACCTCTGATTATTCTGATCCCATCACCTTTCACCTTCTGTGACAGAATCATCTCCACAAATGGAGAGAATGTATTCCTCATCTGGTGTTAAAGGGATAAGTGTGGAAGGTCCCCCATCACTGCTATAGGCAATTGTATTCTGCTTCAGCTTGGCTATAACTTGTCCTGCCATACCATTTGTCCACTTCTTGCATTGCACTATGTGGCTCCTTCCACCAACAGCATTTATATTCATAATCACTTAATTCCATGTCTTTACCAACTCAGTTTATTTGGTCCCACCTTATTCAAAAAATATGCTTGCCATATACCCTAAGGACTGCCATAAAGATATGTTTCTCCACATGGCTAAATTATCCTTTCTCTGCGTTGATCCCTTGTTTTACATCATTACTCCACCTAAAATAGTATACCACACCATATAAAAAACTTTCAGAGTAATCATTCATCAAACAAAAGAACAATAAAAGCATGCCTGCTATCATCACATTAAATAAATAAATAAATAAATAAATAAATAAATAAATAAATAAAATAGAGGTTAGATGACATAAAACCCATATTTATATACACCGATTATGATTGTATTTTACTATTTGCATCATCATGAATACATTGACAATATGAAGGCAAACAGTTTGTTAACAGATATGTATCTTTCCTGTATCATTTTCTCGTATTCATACTGTCATTTTTCATTCAGTGACACTCAGAAATTTCCCAGTAAAGCACCATGTATGTTGTCCCAACAGAACATCCTTGGCAATTCAATACTTCATAGTTGCATCACTGCAATGTATTTAATTCTACAATGTATGCACAGTCACTGAAGGATATCAAAATAAACTTAACTTTCTTAGCGCTCAGTATGAATTTCCATTGCTGCTGTAATTAACTTCTATTTACAAATGACAGTTTTTTCTGTGTTCACATAAATCATCCAAATCTTTTCATCATTTCAGTAAAACAAGCAATTATTCAGCTAAGCATAGTGATATAACACCACTTTGAACTGTCTGATATTAATTTGCAACATTTATTTCTTAATTTACATCTCGGCTGAGGTGCCTACTGTGTGGAGTATGCATGTCCTCCCTGCAGTCATGGGGGTTTCTTCCAGGTGCTCCAGTTTCCTCTCACATTTCAAAGACATACAGTAGGTGGATTGGGCACTCTAAGCTGGCTGTAGGTGAGAGTGTCTGAGTGAGTAGTATAAAAGAACTACAGCGGCAGGGCTAACCACTGGGTGGTGTAAATCTTGGCTCGAGATGATTGTCACTGGTGAAGCTCCACCCCGACCCTATATGCAAAATGGGAAAAGGGGTTGAGAATGGATGGATGTCACGGTTAAATAAGTTCAATCATTTACACATATTGTATGCAAATTACGCCCTTTATTTGGTTATCTACATGAACTGAAACAATATGTGAACTTGCAAGGCAGCTTAGCTGTGTAAGCAGTCCTAAAGTTGTTATGAATGTGAAATTGGGTTACTTGTAAAAGTGCTGTGGATGGCAACAGAGTCTGCAGCAGGCTCTAGCAATCATCAGAAACCCACAGAAATGTGTGGACAAACTCAGTATCAAGAATACATGCTTATGTAACTGCAGATATGTATCTATGTGTAATTATAATGCATACAAAAGCATAAACATATCTGCACACAGACATGCATCTGTATACAAATAAGGAATGTTAATGTGATGGCATACTTTTTCTCATAAATACAAATATGTACGTATGTGTGTGTGTGTGTGTGTGTGTGTGTGTGTGTGTGTGTGTGTGTGTGTGTGTGTGTGTGTGTGTGTGTGTGTGCATGTATACACACACACAAATATATATATATATATATATGTGTATATATATATATATATATATATATATATATATATATGGATCTACTTCAGTAGATCGAACTTTTACAAGTTCAAACCACATATGGCCGAGACCATATGTTCGAACTCATAAAACTTTGAACACTGAAATAAAAACACATAAAACAAAAAAACACAAAACTAGATGTCTATAACAGGGGGGCTATGCCCCCCTGCGGAAATGGGAAATCTTCCCTTTCTGCTCTGTTCGGAGATTTCCATTCAGTCCGATCGAACTTTTACAAGTTCGAACATATGGTCTCAGCCATATGTGGCTCGAACTTGTAAATGTTCGAACGACTGAAGAGGACCCACATATCTATATACATATATATATATATATATATATATATATATATATATATATATCCTGAATGATCAGATGCTTGAATTGCATAAGCCGGAAGACCAAAAGCCTGAAATTTCATAAGCGTGAAAACTCAAAATCCTGAATCCCATAAGACTGAAAATATACAGAACATAAAAAATGGCACACAATAACACATACAAGTCATACGATAGCAGTATTCACCGGGTATGGGCAGGGGGGCAAGCCCCTGCACCCCCATGTGGGAGGCTGCACCCCCCCCCACACCCCCCGGTAATTAAATATATCAACTCCGAGATTGCACTTTAGTGTAGTGAAGTGCAATCTTGGAGCTGATATATATATATGTACCAGGGGATGTTTATATTTGGTGGAATATAATCTGTTTTGTGTTGTCTTCAGTCAGTATATGTATCCTATCTGTTTTCAGTCTTATGGGATTCAGGCTTTTGAGATTTCAGGCTTATGAAATTTTAGGCTTTTGGTCTTCCGGCTTATGCAATTCAGGCTTGTGATCAATCAGGCTTCTGAAGTGAATCTATATATAGATATATATATATATATATATATATATATATATATATATATATATATATATATAAACCGAAGTATTAGCACATAGTTTAGTGAAGGATGAACAGTTTTTTACTTCAATATACATGTATACACAATGCCCATATCTGCTCTTTCTTACTAAGCAGTAAATTATCAAAGCACATATTGTCATGAAGTACTGCTTTCATCAGTAACAGTAAATATGTGTTGTGTAATGAAAGTTGACTTGCAAGGAAGTTAAAATTTCCTTTCAATTGTTACATTATTGCACTTGCTTAGTATATGTGCTTCTGTACAATTTCTGTCTTTGAGTGCAAGTTAAAACTTTGTTATTTAAAGAGAACACATAGGATATTACTTAAAACTGCAACTTAAGGGTGTAAAACATAGGTGAAAGTAGGGCATACACTGAATGTTTATTGCAAAATTCCAAACAACACCCATTCCCTAAACAGGCAAGTTGTACACACATATAAAATTGAAACAATTTGAAGGGGATGCACTACTAAAAATAAGCACATATACTAAGAACGTGCAACAGTAACTGCAATGCCGTGCAGAGTACTACTAGTAGTTATGTCAGAAATATTAAGGATAAAAATTTGAGACAGGTAAACAAGCATGCTGTTATGCGTTCTCTGTGCACATGATGAGAAGATACAGTAGAATGCAGCTCAGAGACTGGCAAGACTGACTTAGGGTGCTTATAAATACAAATAAAACATTTAAAAAAGAAATGCCAATTAATAAATGCTGCTTACTGTATTTGATTTGTTACTATGACTGCAGGAGTATTTATACACAAAAATAATAGAGGGACTAAAGTGCTTTCAATATGATGTGGCAGCCAAATCTGTATTAGGCAGAAATTTCAAATGTATTGCCATTTCTTATGTTAAACAAGGTTACCTTGTTACTGTCATAAGAATCATAGCTAGCCTTAGGCATAGGTGAACTAGGTGGCTACCTAGGGCACCGCTCTAGCAGCGCTGCTTTTCCAGTAAACTGGATGGTGTAAATAGACCAGGATGGGGGCATCAGGTTGTGGGGGGTGGTGTGATGGAGCCCTTTTGCCTAGGGCACCATTTGACCTAAGGCTGAAACTGAGTAGACTGCAAATGTAAAATTATCACCACTTGGTAGCGATCTACTGATTGTTTCAATTTGTCCATAAGCATTTCTGAGAAATTGTATTTCAGATGATCAAAGATTTAATAAAAATAAAAAAAAAAATCAATGTTAATAAAGATCGGAATGACAAATATGTAAATGTGGATTTATTGTCTACATTTCTTCTTTGTCACCCCTCCTTCCCTCTTTTTTTATTTATTTATTTTTATTTATTTATTTATTTATTTATTTACATTTGTTGACCAGGAGTGTCCGACTGGACGTAGGTCCATTTTCAGCGGAGGCCCGGGGAGAAAAGCTCCACAGTTAAAATAAGCAGACAGTAGTTACATTAGATTACATAGCGATTAACAATTTGATTAACATAGCAATTAATTGCAAACATATTTACAGATGAAGAACATAGTACATCAGTAGACAACTAGAATATTTATATGCGAAGTACATACCAGACATTAACAAATGTTACAATAAGAAGTTCCTGCTGTATAAGTACTAGGCTTATGAGCATCTGAGCTTGCTATAATCAAGGTAGTTAGTGGGGTGGAAAGAAAGGTAGTGGTTGGATGGGGTGGGTGATATTAGAGTGGGAGTTGCAAGGGCATAGCCAGCATGTTTTTAGGTGCACTTTTAGTAAAGTTTTGAAGTGGGTGCATGATGGTATGGAGGTAATTATGGGTGGGAGGGAGTTCCATAGTTTGGCTATAGTGCAAGAGAATAGTGCTTCACCAGCAGAGTTATTGGCTTTAGTGATCTGCAAGTGATTTTTGTTGCTGGATCTTAGTGGTCTGGTGGTGCGATAGGGTTGGAGCAGATTCTGGAGGGATGGGACAGTTAGTGGATGATTTACTAGTTTGTGGGTGAGTGAGAGTTGATACCAGTGAAGGAGGTGAGGGTGTTCAAGCCAGCCCAGTTCAGCATGACTATGGTAGGATGCCCCTGTGGTGAATTTGACGATTTTGTTGTAGCAGGTCTCTATCTTGTTTAGATCACATTGCCTTAGGTATGTATATATTGGAGAGGCATAAAGTAGGGTGGAGATAAGGTGGGAATTTGCTATTGAAATCTTTGCTGCTTTGGTGAGAAGTTGCTTATTTCTGTATAGCGCTCCTAGTTTTTGTGGACTTTTATTATGGTCATGGATATGTGAATGTCAAATTTTAGTTTATTGTCTGTTTCCACTCCTAGCAATTTGGTGTGTTCAGTTGGGTATATAGTGGTGTTGTCTTTTGCTGTGATGTTAAAGTGAGAGTTGTTTTGAGTATGTTTGGTGGGTTGGAAGATGAGTAGTTTAGTTTTGTTTGGGTTGAGTATTAATTGGGCATCGGATAACCATGTTTCAACAGAGGAAAAGGCTTCCTGTGTGACTTTTTGCAGTTTGGGTAGGGACTGGGCTGAGCAGATGATGATGGTTGAGTCATCTGCGTATTGGATGAGTGTGCCATGTTTGGTGGCAGAGGCTAGATTATTGGTGAAAACAGAGAAGAGTAAGGGTCCAAGGATGGATCCTTGGGGAATCCCTATGGAGACAGGTAGTTGGGGAGATATGTCATTCTGCCATACAACAGATTGTTGGTGGTCAGACAGGTAACTCTGAAACCGGTTGGTGACTGATTGAGAGAAGGATAGGTTATTGAGGACAGAGATCAGTTGTTTGTGTGGGACCATGTCAAATGCTTTAGATAGGTCTAGGAAAGTAGCAGAGAAGAGATAGCCATTGTTTTTATGCTGAAGAATAGTGTTAGGAAAGGAGAGTAAGGCAGTGGTGGTGCTATGGTTTGGTCGGAAACCATGCTGAGTATTGGAAAGGAGGATGTTAGTAAGGAGGTAGTCTAAGTCCTGAGACTGTATGCATCTCTCTAGTATTTTGGAGAGATTTTTCTTATATTAATTTATGCATTCCTTTGGACTTCTTTATTTTCCTTTTTTCTCTCCAATTTCTGTTCAATTTTCTACAAGTTCAGAATCCTTAGGAATAGCACAGCTGCATGCATCCAAGATAAAGAAAAGTTCACCAGCTGCATGTCCAGTGATAGAAGTATGAACAGTGTTCTAATTCACAGAGGGATATCCAGGGATATTATCACAGGGTCAGGGCAGTGGTACCAGTTCAGTAGGCACCTTGGCATGTGGCAGCCTGGCAAGATTTACTAACCACGGATTTTGGGACTAGCTGAGGATGTAGTAAAGCAGGTAGTGGACAGCTACTTTCAGTCAGTCCAGGATTCTTTTTAGTGGGCTGAAGACTCACTACCTCTGTTTACACCATCCACTACACATCGGGGTTGTCCACTGCAACAACATTAGGCAGGGGAAATATTTGAGGTCCAGTGGACTCATCATAACGCCACCCTTCTATTCCTTATCCTCTCTCCTACACCCACATATGTATTTCCTATTCATATGTGTGTTTGTGTGTGTGTGTGGGGGGGGGGGGTTCACTGACCGAAATATAGTTCCCCATTCTCCAGCCTCCTCCAGCACATCCTTCTTGATGTTTTCCTGTTTTCCTTCTGTGTTCCCCTTTTTGTTATGTCTTCCCTTTTCAGGCATTCCTACCTCCCCCTTTCCTTTCTTTAAAGCAAACAACAGGGTATGCACATGAGGTTTGTCCTAAATAAATAAATGGTGCCAAACTCATGCACTGAGACTAAATTCAGAAAAATGCATTATTGCATCCTTTGGGAAGTCATCTATCCTGGGAAACTGCCACATATGCCTCTAAGAGTTAACATAGTTTTCAGGATTTGGGAACTTATATGGGCAGTGACGTAACTTTCAGCCAAGATGGGTTCATTATCATATGAAAGTTTTTCTATATTGCACAACTTATAAAAAAAGGGATTGTGTTTAGATTCTGGGATGTGAGTGCCCCCCTTTACACAGCCCTCACTAGGGCATTCTTTGAGGATAATGTCCTCTTTTGTGTGTATCTTTTATGACACACACACTAATGGAACACCCACAGAGATACCTTGCTAAAAGGGTGCAAGGCTTAAACATGTCCTACATGGAACAACTCAAAAACCTGTCACTATACTCAGTATCCTATTGACTGATAAGAAGTGAGCTGTGTCTGGCATGCAAGGCATCCTTCAACCTAATACTGATGGATTTATTACACATAAGCATATAAACTGGCATCAGAAATACAAGGTCTAAGGATCTAAACCTCTTCTGTAACATCAACAAAATGGTTTGGAAGGACAGGTTTATCTTGCAGAACTTACTGCTGCTATGAAGCAGACTCCCAATCCATGTAAAAGAATGGTCATCCCTGTCCATATTCAGGTGCAACTTTTACCTTTAGATGGGAAAAACTCCAGGACTGCCCCCTATACTACTAATAAATAAAGGCAGATCATAAATGCTTTGTCCCATGCATGGGTCCCCTCATATTATCTGTGGTATGATCCCATAATGTATAATTATTGACCTTGGGATGGGTAAGGCCAATCCATCACTAAATGGGATAAGTTAATTTAAGCACCATAGTGGAGATTGACTAGGCTTAAAATGGCCAACTAGAACCATTGAGCATATAGTTTAGTACTTACCTATGAACCTATGTGAATGGATAACACTAACTTCTTACATTGTAGAGTAATGCAAGCTTTATAATTTGGGGTGTGAATTATTGGATAAAACCTTTGTAAGGCTTTGAAATTCTGCTTTTGGGTAACTATTTTGACACAGTTTAAAAAAGGTGTGATTAGCTGCCACTTTCAGGGATAACAACCAAAACACTTCCAAAACATGTTCTGTATATGTATTTTAAAGCTCTGCATTGTTAGCAAACTGATTCCTGCAGTTGATATGTATGTGCGTATGTTAACAATGTGAGCTGTTAGTAAACTGATTTCTATTGTCCAGGGAAAACAGTTTAATTCCTTCTATATCCATTTGTTTTCTATGAGGCTATGAACAAGTCACTTAATAAAGCAGTACTGCCATACCACCCCATGAAAATGACAGTTGTGCTTAAATGGTCAGCAAATTAATAAAGTAAATAAAAGGTGCAATAGAAAGTATCACATATTCTCTCAGAATACCCTCTCCATGGCACTACTCTGGTATATGTTGGGTATTTTAGAACAGTACGTATTTCTACAATGCTGAACAATCTCATTAAAAGGCAAAACAGAATGCCAGAGCTCATATCAGATAAGCTCTACAGTTAAATATCTGAGAAATAGTTAGACATATAGGTTTTTGTCAAATCTCTCAACTTCTTTGCTCAATAATTGTGGGCAAAGCAAAAAAAATGAATGGAGGGGGCGAAGGCTCAAATTCATAGTTAATTTTTAAATACCAGTCTAAAAAGTTAATAGAACAATATGTTTTGAGTTAACATGCATTTTCTGAAGAATAAGAATTTTCAGCAATTTTACTAGAAAATCATTAATTAAAAAAAAAAAAGAGTATAAAAAGATGAGGCAAAATCAAGAATGCTTTGCAAAATTCTGAACAGTCTAGAGTTATTCCACACCCACACACACACACACACACACACACACACACACACACACACACACACACACAATCTACAGTCAACCACACACATTATTATCTAGATACTTCTAAATGAACAAAATGTGAAATATTGCACTATAAATGAATAAAGACAGACCAGACCCTGGGATTCATGAAGCCCGGCGCAAGGACGGCGGTAGGCTTGCGCAGACAGTGCGGCATGAAGATGGTGCAGTTGCGCCAAATGCATATTAATGAAGGCGCGCTGCCGCCACAGCCACGTGCATAGGAAAGGAGCGCAAGTACATAGGGCATGTCGAAGTGCCACACGGAGGCGTGGAAATGGCAGCTGTCGACGTGCAACCTAAAATGCTTGCATATAACAAGTTGCAAGATAGTAATCACATCTGTCAGTATCCGTGGATACTGAAACGTATGTAAAGCATGCAAGAAAGTTCCTGTGAACACAAAGTGAAGAAGCAAACACAAATGCACTGTAGGGAATAACGGGTCCCTATCCCGTGAACAAATGACATGGAAGACCATGTGGCCGTAGTCCAACGCAGTGTAGATAGCTATACCAAGTGGAAGTGAAACGCATCATATGTTAGCGAGCCACCAGCAGGTACGTTCAGCCCAATGGTGAGGGTCACCAGCTGACCCATAATGTGAGGGAGGGTACACAGCTGGGCAGATGTGTCCATAACAAAATACATGATAAATGTAGATATCTAGCGACCGTATGTCCGAATCATATCCCACAAGGCATGTAATAGTCGCTTACAAAAGGTATGTCCGTATTTCACATACCAAATGGGATAGGAAATAGAATAAGCATTTAAACAAAACAGAAGGAGCATATAAACAGCTACAACAATAAGGAAACATGTAGGCTGAAAGGAACAGTATTATCCGTAATGTCGACTGTGGGGATGTGCTGTCCAGTACAGTTGGATATGTGTACGGAATATATCCCATCCTGGACATAGGAAAAGATGGCTTCCTACCAATGAGTAGAACAGGCTGCTAAATTCTGGAAATCAGCGGTACAAGCCGAACTTGTCAGGATGTGTCACAGTTGAACGGGTAGTACCCAGGTATACCAACCATGTACTGAAAGTTAAGTATGGGCATGTACCTATGTGCGTGAGGTATAGCATTTGGAAAGCAAACATGGCAGGGTAGTCCACACAACCATACAGGTACCTGACACATGTAGGGTATTCAATGTCTTACTCTGGCCGTGTCATGGGCCAACAACCAAAGCAATGATGTATGGGGTGTGAGGAATCTGTGTGTGTGTGGAGGATGGGTAATGGTACAATCCTCCAAGGCGATACTGTATCATATGCAGAACAGGTGAACCGGAGGTGTATGAGGGAGCAGCGGGTGAAGCTGAAAGAAACACAAACACATGTATAAACAGCTACAATACAAGCAGACAGGCCATACTGTAGAACGCAATCCCACAAACATATGAATATTGAAATGTGCGAGACAAATGTATAGACATGTCACCGGCACATACCCACAGATTGGTCCTGATGGAACTGGCCATAACAAATGCAACACACCTGGATGCATAATGGACTACCCAGCATCCCCTCCACATCACACAACCCGCTCCCGTACCTGAACGTTCACCAAATCCAGCCATACTTGGTCTACCGGTTTGGTGCAGACACAGCTATACATAGTGACCGGTACGCATATGTAGTAGGTAGTGTCACCCTAGGCAGTTGCAGGATTGCACACTATGTATCCCTTGCATGTAAAACCCCCAGCACATTTTCGTAATGCCAAAAAGATGTTCGTTATTTCTCTTGTTGTGGATCAGTACAATTTTTGGATATCCCTCATGGGATACGTAACCTGTGTAAACATTAGAATGGAAGACACGAAGTCCAGTCCAGTAGATATCTGGACACAAGTTGGAATGTGCATTAGAGGTGCATGACACTGTCCAGCCCTAAATGATCATGCATAACCTACTACCCAGGATCAAATACCTGCGCTTGATGCATGTGTCCCGAAACGAATAAGCGGGAGAATATATTGCACACATTCGCATAGTGGCACACGGTATAAGGGAGATGAAGGCACTGACGTAAACAGGATACCCCTGATCCACTGTGTGAGGGACAATTAATGTGTGTGTAGGTGTGACCTGACCAACAATGGTACAATGCCAAATGTCTTGTGACTGTAGGGAATAACTATGCACCATACTGCATGCAACAGTTGCCTAAAGCGGTCACATCAGGACAGAATAAACATAATTCATTCAAGAAACAGGCAAACAACAAAAGTGCCAAAGGCATAAGGCTTACAGCTAGGAAACAAATGACTGTTCTAAACCTGCAGTGGCCATGGCTATGTGTTGGCCCAAACAATCTGGTGTCCACAGTAGGGTTGTCATCTGTCCTGCTTTGCAAGGGATAGTCCATTGTTGGACAGTTGTGTCCTGACAAAAGACATTTCAAATGGCAAATGTCCTGGGATTGTAGGACATAAGTATGTCCCATATGTTATGTAATAGTAGCAGAAAATAATTATTGCAGTATCTACAATACCTAAATCTTACAAAAAACAGAATAAGCAAATAAACCGCTACAACAATAGGCTTTTATGTAGGCAAATAAGTAAAGTTCTATCTGTTGTACTGACTGTGGGTATGTGCCAGCTTGTAAAACCTGGTGTGTTCCAAAAATGTCCCATCTTGGCCATGTGAAAAGGTGCCAACCCTAGTCACCGGAATACAGCACAGCCCGTACATATGACAATGTCAACGATACCAATGGTCAGAGCATTCGCACAATAACTGGCCAGACCCTTAAAAACTCACAAAGTCAGTGCCCTTTGAGGGAAAGGTGTTGAATGAGAATGACTACTTACAACAATGAAGAGTACTAGGCGCATTTTACTGCAGACAATTAGTAGTATTATGAATCTGTCAACACGTTCCAAGTTAATAGTACTAATATGGTAGAAGTGTCCGTGATTGTCCCTGAGTTGTCATAGCCTTGTCCCTGTTACTGTAGACATGAGTCCCCGAGTATCAGAGAGGTCCATACACAGAAGTACACCAACCAACTGTCCCAGCTGTTGACTAGACTATTGCATACCTGTAGTGATTTCATAACAGATGTCCAGAATAATATTCATTGTATGTATAAATGAATGAAATAGTCAAATGGGAAGGGAAACCTCCCCCCCAACCTGCATTATGAAGTGGAACCACTCCCCGCCCTAAATTATGTATCGCTGACCCAATAATGTGGTCAGAGGTGCCCAAACACCTGCGTCTGTAAACACAGGTAGAATGTGAAACTCTGGACTAACTCTGTCCATGTGCTACGTCTGATCTTTGAACACTGCCAGGGCAGTGCTAGTCACCAGTCGGCCGAGCCTAAACCTGAATCAGAAACAAGAAAACCCTGACAAGCAAACACGCGTACGTGCAAGGACTATAAGCGTAGGGGTTATGAATATCCTTGGAGTGAGTAGACACGCAGCACGGGTCCAGAGCAGAAGGAAACAGGGAATGTCCTAATTGTAGTACTGCGGTTTTCCCAGCACGAGAATGGATGCCTGCTGTGTAAGGGAAGTGGTGAGGTGTATGTCAGAGTAGCTATGAACCATGGGTATACATATAAATGAGCCAGAACACCAATAGTGTACTGGTTAGAGCATCCACCCAACGTAAAGGCATTCCCAGTGCAAGTATGACTATAGCACATATTAATTGTGTAATGAATGCCTCTGTGCCGTAAAGCCAACAGTTATACATGTAAAGGTGACTGCGTTCGCATAGGTCCATTAACCGGATTCCATCAAAGTGGTACTGTCATTAGGAATAAGGCACATGTAATCCTAAAGACGTGCCTGTAAACATATGTAACTCCGAATAAGTAGATGCAAGTGGGCCTGCGCGGGTGTATGCAGCTATTAGCATAGCAAATGTATGTTGTCTTCTACAGCTGTAACTTTTATATATATATATATATATATATATATATATATATATATATATATATATATATAGTTAGATAGATGTGTGTATAGAGAAATATTCACAGACATAACAGAAATATGCAATTATATAGCTACATATATATACATATATATATATATATATATATATATATATATATATATATATATATATAGGCTCATAGATTAGTACTAGGCTAACTGCCCCTGTGAGCCATTTTAAGCCTAGCCAATTATCCCCTGTGAGATTCAAACCCTGTACCTTATGTTTGTAAGGCAATTATATAGCTACATATATATATATATATATATATATATATATATATATATATATATATATATATATATATATATATATATATATATATATATATATATATAGGCTCATAGATTAGTACTAGGCTAACTGCCCCTGTGAGCCATTTTAAGCCTAGCCAATTATCCCCTGTGAGATTCAAACCCTGTACCTTATGTTTGTAAGGCAAACACCTTAACCATTAGGCCACCCTCCCAACCCATATATATTCATATAACATTTAGGTGTTTCAGAGAAAAAAATAACTGTTTTATGAAACTATGAAAGAAAACTTAGGAAATATTTTCGTACAATAATCTCAGGACATCTGCCATTTTTTCAGTTTTTTCGCAGGACACAACTGCCCAAAGAGGGACTGTCACTCACAAAGTGGGACAGGTAGTAACCCTAGCTAGTACGTAGTTGCGATTCCCAGATAGAGCATCATTTGTGTGGAGACATGCGTGAATGGGCGTATCGTTGTCGGACATTGTGCATCAGGTCTGGCAGCATGGCACGTAAAACCTATATGCCACCAATGAGCGGAACGGACTTCTGCTGTGACAACCCCAAACCGGGAAAAGCAGAAAGACAAAACTACATGAAGACAACAATTTGTCGACATACAGTCACAGTAACACAAACACACATCCTATCAACAGTAATAATATGAATGTGTACTGAAACAAACACAGTAGCAGGAATAATAGGCTGTGCATACGAGGAATAGGTTGAATGACACTATCACAACCCAGCTAGCAGTGGCACCCCAGACATGAAAAACCTGCGACATCTGTCCGCTGCATAACGTGCAATATACTGAGCACAAGTTCACCGGAGTGAAGTGTCAGTGTCAGAATGACTAAGGCAATAGTATGCTGTTGACGCAGGGATAAAACCAATACGCATGTGTAAGTGTGCATGTCCGGGAAATGTATAGGTTAACGGACACACAGATGTATATATAGATAAAAACTTATATATACACATAGCTATAATAATTTACATACACATATATATCCATATATATATATATATATATATATATATATATATATATATATATATAAATATATGTATAAACACACACAAGGATATACTACGGATATATATAGATAGATATATATACACAAACAACAGGTAGTGATATATACACATACACACAAAACAAACTATATGTCAGTGTAGATATACACATTCACATAAATAGGTTACTTCACAGCAATTAGGGGTAACATATTTACAGCCCGGGCATTTGTGACTGGGAGGTCCAATAAAGAAACGTTGTACCCCCCACATCGCCCAGCTAGGCTGGACAGACATACAGACAGGCAATACAGATCTATACACTGCCACTGTCCAAAACACTGGTAGGAAAGGACCAGTGGGAGAGTTCTGCAAGGTCTGCACTTTAAACATGGATAACGGTGTCCCTTGCGGGACCCCAAAAGGTCAGGTATGAACGAATCTGCTGACACTAATATGAGCAGGATGTAGGTGTACATTGAACAGTAGGTTGTGCCAATGTGATAATACATGGGTTGACAAAATGTATGACATGTGTCCCGAGAGGGGAGAGTGGGCAATGTGTAGGGGTGTGCTCATACCCCAGCTGCACTCGCAGTAAGTATTTGTCATGACTGCTGTAGAGGGGTGCCAGGTAGGTGGACCATGGGTATGCATTAATGGGCTTAAGTGTGCAGGTGCTGGTTGGCAGAGATGTAGTAGGCCCGCCCAGTGGAGGTCATTAATATTCCTATGTGGGCACAGCATATGCCTACACCTCCCAAACCTGAAGAGCACATCTACCGGATAGTTTGTAAACCATCGGGGAATACATAGAGACCTACACAGTGCCGTGTACCCAAGTAGCATGGACGTCCATAGTTATGTATCAGAATGTAACAAAGTCCAAAGAAACACTGCCAGAACTACTGATATTAGGTGAACAGGTGGCAGAGTACAGGTAATGACAGATGGCAACATGTATGAGTCATAAGCAGCATGTACCTCGACAAACGTGAATGAATACATATGTTCTGTGACTGTGAATGTGTCTGGTTAATAGAACCAATCATCTAAATGTGCCCCGCAGGGTGTTATGCATTGTTCCTGATATGGTGTTCAGTCACACCCATTGGTATGTGAGTTCTGCTACTGACGGAAAGTGCATAAGTTGCTGACCACTTCAGGTAGATGATAGCATAATAGAAGAGGTTAAACACCCATACGCCTGCGAGGGACACACCCGTCTGGGCAGTTGTGTCTTGCAAAACGACAGTTATGGTACATGGCCTGTGCATACCTCTCAACTGTCCCTGATTTCCACGGGCATCCCCGATTTCGACCCAAATTTTAACTCTGTCCCTCTTAATCCCTCCTAAAACTAGTGACTTTTGGAGGAAAGGTGGTGAATTACACTTAATGAATAATGACAATAATTAAGAGTTACAAACTTCTTTTACTTCAGAAAATGTGTATTAATTCATATGCTCTGATTCTGTCAATGTATCAAGTTAATAGCACTAATATTTTAAAAGTGTCCCTGATTGTCCTTGTTTTTTCCTGACTTGTCCCTGATTCTGTTGAAATTTGTCCCCAATTGGTTGAGAGGTCTGGGCCTGTGAGTTCGGGGATGGAGGCTATATGGTGTGTGTAGTGGTGTCAGACATCAATTTGTTGTATCAGTAACAGCTACATGTAATAGGAAACAGTATTATCAATTATAATGCTACATGAATACCCTTAACGTATGCAAACCGTGAAGGTCGTCCATGTACTACTGGCTGTGGCTCAGACCTCTCAACAAATTGGGGACAAATTTCAACAGAATCACGGACAAGTCAAGAAAACACAAGGACAATCAGGGACACGTTTAAAATATTATTGCTATTAACTGGAAACATTGACAGAATCAGAGCATATGAATTAATTCACATTTTCTGAAGTTAAAGAAGTTTGTAACTCTTACTTATTGTCATTATTCATTAAGTGTAATTCACCACCTTTCCTCCAAACGTCACTAGTTTTAGGAGGGATTAAGAGGGACATAGTTAAAATATTATCCAAAATCAGGGATGGCCCTGAAAATCAGGGACAGTTGAGAGGTATGCTGTGGGTATGTGTTGCCTCGACACATGTGATAGCTCTACATATAGGGTCTATAGGGCCGCCATCAGTCTGAACGGCCAAAGTGGAACCTGGTCTGTAGAACTGTCAGATGTACCAGGTCAGAACATACTTACAGCCATGCATAGTACAGAAATATACATATCGGAGCAAATCAAAGCATAGTCTAGCAGCAGTATAGTTGCTTATGCTACTACATATGACATATCGATGTGTCAGGTATACAAGACCTGTAACAAGCAACCAGTACAGACACCTACAACATGAGAAGGTCCCCTAATCAGGACAGTTGCAATGGCTAGAATATTGTCCATACCACTCAACTGTCCCTGAATGTCAGGTATGTCCCTGAGTTTGACTGAAAGTCTAACTGTGTTCCTCTTAATCCCTCCTAAATGTAGTGGCTGTTGAAGGAAAGGTGGTGAATTACACTTACTGACTAATGACAATAAGTAAGAGTTATATACAACTGTTACGTCAGAATATGTGTATTATGTCATATGCTCTGATTCTGTCAATGTGTCAAGTTAATAGCACTACTTTTGTAAATGTGTCCCTGTTTTTCATGACCTGCCCTGATTCTGCAGAAATGTGTCCCCGATTGGTGGAGTTCTGGTATTGTCACATGTGATGTGTGATGAGGGACTGTCTCATGCAAAGTGAGAAAGGTGTCACTCCTACAGTCTCCCGTTGTGCAATCTGAAAGGTGGTCAACGTGCAGTTGGTATGTGGTAGCATGACTCGGCAGACAGCTGCGTTAACAAACTCAAGTCATATGTCAGCATTTCAGAGTATCGGTTCCCATGTATCAGGCAGATGGGAGCAGATCGTATGAGGAACACGCATATAATATGATTACGTCACTGGACAGGCCACCGAGTCTGTACAGTCGAACAGCTGCAGTAGCAAAATGGTTACACATACCCGATACTGTAGTCATGTAGTCCGATGTAATACGCATCACAAGGGATCGCAAACACCCAGCGTGAGTGACAAATGTAAGCGGAAATGTCGGAGGGTGAGCGGCTGTAAGCGTGTTTGTCTACCAGTATGCCAGTAGTGCCCTGTCAAAGAAATGTGGAGTGTAAACTTGTATAAGGTGCTGTGACCAGACGTCAGCAGTGCTTAACACTGTCCAAACCCATGCACAACAGCTCCCACCTGCTGGACTGTGCCTTACCCGGTTTGTATCTAAAGGCGTCGGCCTGTTCGCAAACAAAGAACCGCCCTATACACGTGATGGTAGACGTACCCTGCACACATAGCTCATGTGAATGAACAATAGACCATGGCATATGTACAGACAACAGACCACAAACACCATACAGCGCAGACATCCAACAGTATAGCAATGTACTGGCAGATATGTCCGGACCACTGGTGTGTGCGTGCCTGGCCGTCCTGTGTTTCAGTGTGTGAGCATGCCCAGTATGACTGTTGCGCATGTTGTAGACTGCCAATACTGTCATGTGTGTGAGCAATCAAAGTATGGTCAACTGTATTGCATGTGTCACATGTCCATATAGTTAGTACTGTGTTGCTGACCCCTCCGTTCTACACAGACAGGTGACATGCTGTGTCTGCAGGGTAGCTAATGGTCATGTGGCATTGACAGTTGCTACATGTCTGTATAGCGTGGGGGGACATGCAACCACAGTCCTACACAGCACCGTGGGTGGTGCACATGACTCTCTCATGTATAGGTGTGACGGGGGGCACAGCCAACAGTTGTACACATCTGCCGCTACTGTACTGGTCTGCCAGGTACTCCATGTCAGTGTGTGGACCTACCTAAATTGCTGGTTGGAGGGATACCAGGGCACGTCAGTTCCAAGCATTAATTACCAGCACAGTGGTGTTGGACATCCTATTACACATCCTACATCAAACAGCCTGGCCTGCTGTCATCTGTGTGTGTCATACAGGGTTGGGGTCAGTCATTGGGCATATCCATAGGCCATTGTATATCATTTGTCTGTATTGGTCCACATCTGTCCAGCTGCATGGAACATGTGTGGGCTGTATGGACACACATGATGGTAAGCCCATAATCTGCAGTGGGTAGGACACCCTGTGTACTACAGGCTACCATTGTGACCCCCGTATGTGCTACAGAGGTCATGGTGCCACTATGGATGTGTACTGTCTGCTGCCCTAACATTTGGCCACCACAGTCACTTGTATGCTCACATACATACCAGAGCAATGGGTAAGTACACATTCTAATACAACCGCCACTTGTTAGGTCAATAGACATACCCTGGTTGTGTTACAGACTTGAGAATGGTGCTGGAGTGCTGCCTATGTCAGATGCACACAGTGTTCCCATACATGGCCGAGCACAGGTACTGTCATGTTTGGCATCCATTGTACTGTGTGCAGGTCAGTGAGGTGAAATCCGTGGGTACCTCCTGTGTCAGTGCATATGCCGTGTTTTGCCTCTTTGCCAAGGGCAGGTCATACTGTGCACGGGCTGTCGCCGACTGTGCCCTACACAGTTAGTTCCTTCACCAAGTCACACTGTGCCTGTACAGGCCTTGGCAGTGGTGTTGGGCTGTGCGGCCCTGCCCCATGCTGTTTCTGCTGCAACTATTACTGCAGGCTAACATTGTGTAGCATAGCAAATAACATAACAACATGTATGCATGTAGCTTGTGAATACTGCAGAGCCCCTACAGATGTGTCCAGATACCAGAACTGTGAACCGAGCATCCCAAACACATGCACATGTACATGTCTTGTCTGTGCATCCGCCTCAGTATGGTGTGAGTGTTCAGGTGTATGTGCATTGCTGATGGGTGTTATAAGCCACTACACCAGTGTTTACCTAGCATCCCCCACTGGGAGACTGTAGGGGATGTCCACATAGGCACTGGTGTGCTACAGCTGTGTCAGACACCATATATCGGACACATCATAGCTTCCAGGGCAGACAGCACACACATTCAATCTCATGCCCCGGCCATCGCATAGGGCCTAGCTGTTGGAGGATATGCCCCTTCACTGACTGTAGGCCCTACCCTGCTCCCCGGGTGTGGCTACGTGTGCAGGCTATAGCACCCAGTACCCCAGGGTACTCATCCATGTGGTGGAACAGATTCATATTGCTGGCCCACTAATCACGTATGTGGAGGACCTGTACATGCTCACTAGCATGTGTTGACATGGCATCTGTGAAGTGGTACAATACTGTGAATGCAGATGCCTGTGAGATACCCATGATATCCCCAGTTGTGCTGTGTGAGGTACCTGTGGCTAGTACACCTAGGACAACACATCCCATGGTATCCACTGTAATGCATTTCCCTCGGCCTGTGTGATGTGTTAGGCACAGGTCAACAAGCTGCTGTAGGAGGTCTCTGTCCACCCCATAGTGCTCCAACATCCCCAGCCCATGTAGACCCTATTAAGTCACCCTCGGTCAATAAAGTCTTATGTCACCCCAGTACGATTTGTTCGGCAGCATACACATCCGCACTGCCCCAGCCCCCTGCACATGTTGGTATATGTTGCCTGCTACAGCCCATGTCATTTGGTTGGACTGTGTCGTGAAATGTCCCTGCAGGTATACACCGGTGGTGTAGAGTGTGGATGAAACATGTGTGTATGCTGCTTGCTCGCATTAGTGTACTGTTCATGTGTGGGCTGGCCATGTCATCAGCTGATTGTGCTGATTAACACCTGTTTGTGCAGCCTGGACACCCTGACTACCCCACCACTGCTGTCATCCCTCCCAGTGTCACCAGGCAGGTATAGACACACCCCTAGCTTAGGTTTGCTAAGGCAGGAGCACTCCTAAGGCAATGTTCTGCAATGGTACGTACAGTATGCCTGACCCCCCCTCCTATGCTATCAACTATATGCGAGACCGGCACCTGGCTGACTACACACATACACTCCAGGGACCAGCAGCACACCCTGGTGATAAATGTGATACACCATAGTCAATCTCATCTGCATAGTATAGTTTTCTAATAAATAGTTATATGACCCATACCAAACCTTCAACATATTAACCACTGCACAGTGTCGCTCAGATCCACACACAACTGGCAACAGGTGCCTTACCATCACCATATTCGAAGTCCCATGGTCTTCCCAGCAACAAAATAATGGGTGTCTATACGACAACAATCCGTGGCACTGCACACCACATACGATGTGCATTAACACCACGCCATGGCAGATATACATAGATCCGAGGTTATCACGTACAGATCATCTGGCACAAATAGTCAATAGTGCTGAAGTCCCCAGACATATGTTCACATCTATGTCCACCTCTACATCTACATATATCACATATATTATTTGTAGACATATATACATGGACATATATATATGTATATATACATACACACATATACATGTACACATATGTAGATATGGCATTTATGTCACAACAGCGAACCACATGACAGCAATGCATTAGACAGGAATGGAAAGGAAACCACATGTGCCACCTGCATCATGTAGTGTTGTTAATATCAAGGCACATGTGTTATGTTGCATCACACGGGTCAGACCATAGCAAGGGTAAGAGTAGGGCTGCTGACAGTTACTCAACAGACCTATTGGCGACTGTATGTGTTGACAACCTAGTGCCTTGTCAGAATATGTGGGCTGTGGACATTAAATAGGTCAGCAACAAAAAAAAAACTGAACACATACTGCAGCTAGCCACCCACAGATACCAACACATATGGTATAACTGCCAAACACACACCTGCTATGCACTGGAATCGAGCATCTACCTGTCTATTCTACCACACTACAGCATTATGCAGTAACAGAATGTGCCACCGAGTTCAGGCATCACCGCACTCCCACAGGCATACTTCTAGGCAGATGACATCATCCGCAAAGGCAAAGACGCCGATAGGGAATGTATGTGGTGTGAGCCATCTAAAAGCATTACTCTGTCCGCAGGCAGCTGGAAAGACACACACACACACACAGGCACACACCTGGCAGGGCTGGGAGTCGAACATACACCTAACTACCTTATCACACTACAGCAATACGCAGTTACAGAACGCACTACCGAGATTACTCAACACAGCACTCCCAGAGGCATACTTCTAGGTGGGTGACATCATCTGCAAAGGCAAATACGCCGATAGGGAATGTATGTGGTGTGAGCCATCTAAAAGCATTACTCTGTCCCCAGGCAGCTGGAAACACACACACACACAGGCACACACCTGGCAGGGCTGGGAGTCGAACGTACACCTAACTACCTTATCACACTACAGCATTACGCAGGTACAGAATTTGCTACCAAGATTACTGAACACAGCACTCCCAGAGGCATACTTCTAGGTGGGTGACATCATCCGCAAAGGCAGAGACGCCGATAGGGAATGTATGTGGTGTGAGCCATCTAAAAGCATTACCCTGTCCCCAGGCAGCTGGAAACACACACACACACACACACACACACACACACACACACACACACACACACACACACACACACACAGGCACAGGCACAAACCTGGCAGAGCAGGGAGTCGCACATACACCTAACTACCTTATCACACTACAGCAATACGCAGTTACAGAACGCGCTACTGAGATTACTGAACACAGCACTCCCAGAGGCATACTTCTAGGTGGGTGACATCATCCGCAAAGGCAAAGACGCCAATAGGGAATGTATGTGGTGTGAGCCATCTAAAAGCATTACTCTGTCCCCAGGCAGCTAGAAACACACACACACAGGCACACACCTGGCAGGGCTGGGAGTTGAACGTACACCTAACTACCTTATCACACTACAGCATTACGCAGTTACAGAACGCGCTACCGAGATTACTGAATACAGCACTCCCAGAGGCATACTTCTAGGTGGGTGACATCATCCGCAAAGGCAGAGATGCCGATAGGGAATGTATAGAGAGTGAGCAGCCTGCAAGCATATTACTGTCCCAAGGTAGATGTAGACACACACACGGCAGTGGTGTGATCGGGGCAACTGAATATCTACGGAGCACTACAACAACACTACATAGATACAGGATGCGCCACAGACAGTACACCCTTCAAGACAGTCAACCAGTGTGTTCAGTGTAGGCATCCATCGTGACGTTGTAAATGGACATCTGTTGCCTGGATGACCACCATCGCTATACAGGATGTCAATGGCTATGCCCATACACAGAGGCACATCACCGACACAAGGTGTCACTGGGCATGCCCACATGCTTAGTATCACACGTCCGTTTGGAATGTACTGTGTGTCCATCTACACAACGGCGCACTGGGCATTCTCACACACTTAGCAGCTGCAAAGGGCCATCTTGCATGCATACGGATTCTAAACACAGAAGGGCGCAGTTTGGAATGTACTGTGTGTCCATCTACACAACGGCATACTGGGCATGCTCACACACAGCAGTTACAAAGGGCCGTCTTGCATGCACACGGATTCTAAACACAGAAGGGCATGGTTTGGCATCTTGCATGTACATGGATTCTAAACACAGAAGGGTGCATTTTGGAATGTACTGTGTGTCCATCTACACAACGGCGTACTGGGCATGCTCACACACTTAGCAGTTGCAAAGGGCCGTCTTGCATGCACACGGATTCTAAACACAGAAGGGAGCGGTTTGGCGTCTTGCATGCACACGGATTCTAAACACAGAAGGGCACAGTACGATGTTACTGTCCCCACGTACATGAAGGCCACTCACATGTACTGATGAGTACACACTCAGGAGCCATCACAGATGTCTCAGGTGCAGATCACAGAGGTACACACCACAGTCTACAATGTAGCCCTCAGACATCACCATGTTGTTGGATCAGTAATACACAGCCATACATTACCACAACACTGTGTGACTCATGACCAGTGGACTGTACATAGGTCTACAGCAACTGTGCAGACTACACATGTACCGGCAGGGTTCCATCATGTGTTATACATTGCAATGATACCACTGTAATAACCAGGTCGGCTCTACACATACCAGGGGCCCTGGGTCTTACACAGCTGTGACAGATGACTGTCGCTGTACAGCCAAGAACACACATGTGTGGATATGACATACATGTAATCTCAGTGGATACGTGCATGGACCACACACACAACACATATGTACATAGCATAGCTTTTGCTGTCCTCCATACAGACGAGTGGCTACATCAATCACACACACGCAAATGAAAGGTGGGTCCATGGCTGTTGAATGCTAACAGTACATGAGGTAGCAATGTTGACCGAGGACACATTCCCTCTGTACTAGTTACCCATGACACCCATCATATCATATAACAGTCCATGTGTTATGTATGTCATCACACATGTCCACCAATTGCAATGCATACAATCATGACTACATGACAGGCATGTAGGACCAACACACATGTACAACTTGTAGTGCGCATGCAGCTACCATGCATGTGCAGTAGCTGATGTATGTAACTCATCTGTGCCTAACTACAACATGCAGTTGCAATGCAGCCCCATCATTAACACCTGTATATGGTCACATACTGACAGTATGGTAGGATGTACATCAGGTATGGATGGATGTGTACATAAAATGGTGATCCACCTGTGCAGATGGATGTTTGCCGGGGACGTCTCACAGGTGTGTCACATGCCATCCTACTATTACATGTGCAAACAGTACGCTATGTTACTGTTACTTGATGGTGAAGACATAAAACCTACACAGCGGTCAGGTGTTACTGACTGTACGTCACTTGACACCTGTAACACTTACATCCTCCCATGTGCATATAGCAGCACAATTGCAGGACGTAGCGTTGGTACACATAATGCGGCCAATACTGCTGAATGTCTGTCAGACGTATCATCATATAGCAGGTGTATCATTCACAGTACTGCCATGTGTGTTTGCTTGTGTGACCATATATGCCACATATGGCGGGGAATACATCCCAATTGTTACACACCCCTGTACACTATTGTAGAGATCTGTACATACTGCAGTGTGGAAAGCATGACGTAGGCAGGGGTGGTGTGTGTATCACACACATCAGCTATCCGTATGTGTATGACATTTGTGGTCTCCACAGTGTGTGTGTGTGTGTGTGTGTGTGTGTGTGTGTGTGTGTGTGTGTGTGTGTGTGTGTGTGTGTGTGTATGTATGGTTATCTGGTGCATGGAGTGAGGGTGTATGATAGCATACAGAACACACAGGATCCCTAACCCCTCATGGTGATGCAGTCTGCTACCCTGTTGATGCCATCGGTCTCAGCCATACTGGCTTCCTGTACATGTTCTTACTCTGTGTTGCATCATGTGGGTGCACAGTACTGTGAGGGTGATGACCACATAGGTAGGGGTCCTCACCTCAACACTATGGGGTGTGCGTTATAGTGTTGTTGACCCCGTGAGTGTGGGCATGTTCCTGTAATGTGACAGGGTAATACTGTTACACAGTGAGGCCTCATGCTATCAAGTGGCCTCTAACATTATTATCGGCCAGACCACTGTGTACAACCCCTGCTCCATGTCAACATACCTGTGATGTGATCTGGTATGGATGTCACGTCTCTAGCCACTGTAGCCTATTAAACTGCCCACATGCTGCTGGATCAGTATATGTGTGGACATCTGTGGCATGTCAGCCTTTCCAACAGTCAGGTTGAGGCTATGTATAGCATGCTGATATTGCCATATGTGCCTGTGAGTACTCCACAGTTACACATGGGAGACTGCAAACACTGCTACCTGTAGGCACATGCAAGTAGACCATAAGGAGGGAACCAGGGCATCATTACCAACATGCTGTTACTGTTGTTACCGAGACACATACTGTGAACATATAACAATGCCTGCTAAACCTGTACTACATGGTATGTCTGGTGCGTGTTAATAGTATACAACTAATGTAATATACACTTCTCTCACTATTCTGTTCACCCTGTGCATCAGACCATTTGAGCATGTCCCTGCACCGATGGTGTGGATGACAGGGATGCAGCACAGGCTTCATCATATGCACAGGGTAATAATGTTTGCCAGGGGCATAGGCTGCACCAATGGATGACATCATGTGTGTAGGTAAGGGCAGGTGATATGATTGGACATGTCAGTTCAGTATGCATGTGGGTGTTGTGGTGCTCTACAGATGTGGTTGCTGTGTGCGTGTATGTGTGCACACAGTTCTGCCTTTTGTAAGGCCTACACAGGGGTATTATTGACAGCTCCAGATTGTACAGACCAGGTTGTACAGCTCACTGTGTCCGGCCACGGCCACATGACCTGTGCCTGCCAGGGGTTGCACGGACACTACCAGGCGGAGGTACAGATTGGCTACTGTCTGACGACACATGTCCACTGGAACCGTGTCCCCGCTGGGAGCATCCAGGGCCACATCCATGTGGCCTGCTGTGTCCAGGTGTGGACAGCGCAACATCAGCTGCACTGCTACTGCTACCGGCACTATGAAAGCGGGCATGTGAGGTGGCACGCTCACGTTGACTTGCACTGGGTCGTGTAGCTGGCCTATGTCCACATGGCCTATGCCTCACTCCTACCAGATGTTCCAGCACAGACAGCTCATGCTCGCGGATTGCCATGCCACGGTCAAGGATTCCGACCATGTCACCCAATCGCCTGTCCAGAGCATCAGCAATCTGCTGTTGAGCATTTGCCAATGCCTGGATGTTGTCATTTAGGGTATGGATAGCAGCTCTCTGCAGCATCTGCCCTTCTCTGTTCTGCCGTTCAGCACATGCCTGTGCCGCCATTACAGTCTGGAACATGCGTCTGGTGATACCAGCTTCTGCGCTCTGTCCTGCAGGTGCATGCCTGCCAGAGGTCCTCCTACGAGCAGCACCGGCCACATGCCTGTGTGGCACATCTGCAGTCATTACACTG